>NC_057801.1:344275799-344432717 GCF_018294505.1 Triticum aestivum
ACATCTGGGGTCTCATCCGGGACTCCTAAAAACATTCGGTAACCACATACAAACTTCCTTTATAACCCTAGCGTCATCGAACCTTAAGTGCGTAGACCCTACCGGTTCGGGAACCATGCAGACATGACCGAGAAGTTCTCCGGTCAATAACCAACAGCAGGATCTGGATACCCATGTTGGCTCCCACATGTTCCGTGATAATCCCATCGGAGGAACCATGATGTCAAGGACTCAATCGATCCCGTATACAATTCCCTTTGTCTAGCGGTATTATACTTGCCCGAGATTCAATCGTCGGTATGCCGATACCTTGTTCTATCTCGTTACCGGCAAGTCTCTTTACTCGTTACGTAACACATCAGCCCGTGATCAACCCCTTGGTCACATTGTGCACATTATGATGATGTCCTACCGAGTGGGCCCAGAGATACCTCTCTGTCAACCGGAGTGACAAATCCCAGTCTCGATTCATGCCAACCCAATAGACACTTTCAGAGATACCCGTAGCATACCTTTATAGCCACCCAGTTACTTTGTGACGTTTGGTACACCCAAAGCATTCCTATCGTATCTGGGAGTTGCACAATCTCATGGTCTAAGGAAATGATACTTGACATTATAAAAGCTTTAGCATACGAACTACACGATCTTTGTGCTAGGCTTAGGATTGGGTCTTGTCCATCACATCATTCTCCTAATGATGTGATCCTGTTATCAACGACATCCAATGTCCATGGTCAGGAAACCATAACCATCTATTGATCAACGAGGTAGTCGACTAGAGGCTTACTAGGGACATGGTGTTGTCTATGTATCCACACATGTATCTGATTTTCCTATCAATACAATTATAGCATGGATAATAAACGATTATAATGAACAAGGAAATATAATAATAACTAATTTATTATTGCCTCTAGGGCATATTTCCAACATTCATTGGCTCTGGTGAGATCTTCTATGAAGGAAAAGGTTGGTTGGCATTAAAAGCAAAGGCTAAACTGCTACCGCACGAGTGATATGCTATATTCAGATCAAAAACTACTAGGGTTGAAGAGAAGGCAAAGAACAACAAAGAATGGTGAAGAACAGCAAAGAACAGACTAACCCTAATGTGGATCTGGAACATAGGAAGGTGAGCACTTACAGAGGCAGATGAGACTGTGGAGGAGCGTCGGCGTTCTCTGGTTCCGATCAGATCGATGCAGCGGCCAAGGGCGAGGAGGACGGTTGATGCGGAGCATCCTACGGTCATCACCATGTCAAGAGTCCATTTGGCAAGTGACACGTGCGACCTCCACTTCTCATACATAAAGGTGAATCTTCTCCTTTACACGTGTTCACTTGACCCCTTCGTGGATGGTATACTACTTGACACTCCACTCGTGTGCATGCATATGTATTGCCGGAGCTTCACGGACGATGAGGAGGAGTGCAAGTGCCAAGGAACACCTACACCATCCGCGAGGGAAGCATGGAAGAGAAGACAGAAGAAGAAGGAGCTGCGGAGTCTACAGCGACCGGACGACCGGAAGCCACCGGACGTCTGACCCTCTACAGCGCCCGGACGACCGGCGCCCACCGGACGTCCGCTACCTGACGCATCCCAGATGGCCAGCCGACGAAAGCTACAGCAGCCGAACGTCCGTCCAAGACCGGACGACCGGCAACCAGACGACCGCCATCTCCGGACGACCGGTGCAACTTCATCCGAGCCGAATTTGCGGAAGTCCGAGCCCTTCCGGACGTCCGGACCTCCGCGAGCGACCGGACGACCGGTAAGGACCGGACGTCCGCTGCCTGTGTGTGCAACCGGGCCTTTTGGCCTTGTATCTCTCTCCCACTTACCCCTTCGTGGCTTAGACTATAAATAGACCTCCCCCTCATCCTTTCTTGGGTTAGCAAATATGATAGCTCATTCTTAGGTGAGCTTTGCTCCTACCTCTACTCTTGAGAGAGAGAGAGAGAGACTACCACTCCCATGGAGTTCAAGACCTCCATGTGAGAAGATCCCGCGGGATTCAAGATCCCCTTCGTGGGAAGATCCTTCTAGGATTCAAGCCCTCATCTCCTTCATAGGATTTGGGATGAACTCTACCTTGTATCTTTCTCTTTGTTGTTCATGTACCTTGTGATCTTATGTGTTTGATTGTCTAGTGGATGTGTGATTGGACTTGTTCTTGAGTGTTTCCCCTTGTGATTTCTCCCCGTTCATCCCCGTGTTCATCGTGTTCTTCGAGGGATCCCACTCCAAACGTGAAAGATCGGCCTACACCGGGTTAGCCCCGTATCAAAATGGGTTAGGTTGCGGAAGTCGGGGGTGGCTAGGCGGATGATATGGTGGAGGGCCTAGGCAAAGATGCCAAACTTCACAAAGTCTGATGGAGTCAAATGATGTTGGTGGTATTTTTGTGGGAAGGGGGATGTCAATAGCTTCAAAACGAGCTAAAGAATGTCAAAATCGGAGTTCGGATGAATTAGTTATGGATGAAACAAGAATCAGCCGAAGTTGATATGTACAGGTAGCGGACGTCCGGAAATGGATGAATGTCCGGTGGCCGGACGTCCGGTGAGCTCGGAAATCCGCTAATTTCGTTCTGGAATGGGATGCCGGACGTCCGGTAAGTAGCGGATGTCCGGTGGTTCCTAGGGCTCCGGACGTCCGGTAAAGTGGCGGTCGTCCGGTGGGTCGGGGTCAATGCGGGATTTGAGCTCCGGGACGCGATTTTGGGCGGAAAATGGAGATTTCAGGGTCAAAATTCGCGGGATTTCGTGGATGAAAGATGGGGAAACTTGGGGAAATGCTAGATCCACTTGAAACCAAGCAAATCATGGATCAAAATCAACAAAACATCATCAAACCAACAAATCACAAAAAAAAAATTGGGGCTATTTTTGGTGGGGATTTTCGAATTTTAGGGAAGAACACAACAAAACAAGGCTAGAAAACGGTGGGAGGGACTCCAAATACGTGATCAACGTGGCTCATGATACCATATGATACGGGGCTAACCCGGTGTAGGCCGATCTTTCATGTTTGGAGTGGGATCCCTCGAAGAACACGATGAACACGGGGAAGAACGGGGAGAAATCACAAGGGGAAACACTCAAGAACAAGTCCAATCACACATCCACTAGACAATCAAACACATAAGATCACAAGGTACATGAACAACAAAGAGAAATATACAAGGTAGAGTTCATCCCAAATCCTATGAAGGAGATGAGGGACTGAATCCTAGAAGGGCTTCCCACGAAGGGGGTCTTGAATCCCGCGGGATCTTCTCACATGGAGGTCTTGAACTCCATGGGAGTGGTAGTCTCTCTCTCTCTCAAGAGTAGATGTAGGAGCAAAGCTCACCTAAGAATGAGCTATCATATTTGCTAACCCGAGAAAGGATGAGGGGGAGGTCTATTTATAGTCTAAGGCACGAAGGGGTAAGTGGGAGAGAGATACAAGGCCAAAAGGCCCGGTTGCACACACAGGCAGCGGACGTCCGGTCCTTACCGGTCGTCCAGTCGCTCGCGGAGGTCCGGACGTCCGGAAGGGCTCGGACTTCCGCAAATTCGGCTCGGATGAAGTTGCACCGGTCATCCGGAGATGGCGGTCGTCCGGTCTTGGACGGACGTCCGGCCGCTGTAGCTTTCGTCGGCTGACCGTCTGGGATGCGTCAGGTAGCGGACGTCCGGTGGGCGCCGGTCGTCCGGGCGCTGTAGAGGGTCGGACGTCCGGTGGCTTCCGGTCGTCCGGTCACTGTAGACTCCGCAGCTCCTTCTTCTTCTGTCTTCTCTTCCATGCTTCCCTCGTGGATGGTGTAGGTGTTCCTTGGCGCTTGCACTCCTCCTCGTTGTCCGTGAAGCTCCGGCAATACATATGCATGCACACGAGTGGAGTGTCAAGTAGTATACCATCCACGAAGGGGTCAAGTGAACACGTGTAAAGGAGAAGATTCACCTTTATGTATGAGAAGTGGAGGTCGCACGTGTCACTTGCCAAACGGACTCTTGACATGGTGATGACCGTAGGATTCTCCGCATCAACGGTGAGCTTCGCGGCGGCGGTGGAGCTCGGTGTGGCAGATGAGTCATGAGAGGAGGAAGACGGGAAGGAAAAGGGGGAGAATGACATAAGGGAGGTTCGACCCTATTTATAAGGAGAAGGTTAAGAAGTGGGCGCAAAAAACGAGGAGACCAAAGAATGGTTATCCAGCGGCTCGTGCGCCTCGACTCTCGGGACAGCTATTAAAGATAAGGATACGTTAAATAATGTTGGATATTGTGTAAATTAATGACAGGTGACGTCATGGCGGGTTACCACAAGCCCAGGAGATGACATCATGGCGGGTTATGAGTTCTCTCACAAATGAAGAAGGGAAGATTTTTTCTAAGTGTCGAAGATTGACATGAACTAGTTCAAATCAACTTGGGGCCTAATGTTGGGGATATAACTATTAGGTATGACCCGCCTAGGAGGGGCCGGGCTATACCTACGGCGATTCATCATGTGAAGCCCATGAGGATATTGAAGGTGGCGGTTCACAGGCTAGGGCCCAAGGCCCAAGGGCGACTTAAGGCCCGTAGGAGTAAACCGCCATATGTGTAAGACTTGTATTGTAAGGCATGTATAATTAGTCACCGAGCCGGATACATTGTCTATGAGCCAGCCAGGGCTCCGTGAGCCACTGGGCGTCAACCTGTGTATATAAAGGGACGACACGGCAGCGGTTCAGGGTAAGAGACAACAGATCGAAAGCTAGGTCAAGCGTATTCCCTCCCTGGTAATTGAGACATAAGCAATACCACCTCAAACTAGATTAGGCCTTTACCTTCACCGCAAGGGGCCGAACCAGAATAAACTCATGTGTCATTTGTCCCGTTTAACCCCTTTAAGTTAACCTAGTTGCGATGGCTCCACGACTAAGTCCTTACGCTAGGACATCTGTCGTGACTATTCCATGACAGTCGCCCCACTCCCCTGAGTTTTCAGATGAGGCATGCGGTGTCCCTCCCCGCCAGATCCACATCCCTTGATCTAGAATCTCGCAGCCTAAGCTCAACCACGTAAGCCTGATGAGCGTTCGGCCAACAAGAGGTTTATCATGGCCTCTCCGGCGGACGATGGTGAGATGGACGCCGTTTGCCCCGACCAGTCGATCCCGGAGCAACACCTTGCCCCGGAAGCTGGTGAAGACATTGACTATGTTGCCATGTCGAAGGCTTCACGTCAGCGGGCTAGCGTATTACTGTATCTCAGGAAAGCTGGCTACAACATCAAGCTCATCGACAGCGATGGCTTCACGCAGGCCATGTCACATGTTAAGTGGTCCATCCCCAAACCCTCTGGTTCAACCGCCATCGATCTCTTTGACGGCCCTGCTGCTGATCTCCTCCGCTGCAGGGTTAAGGATTTGCGATCCTTGTACAGCATTAAGCCCATTTTGTTATTTCTGAAGGACACATTCTATGGTGGGGGATTGGGATCCTCAATTGCCTTGTGAGATCTCATCGACCAAGACCACAAGGTGGGCACTCACAAAGGTTCTTCCAAGATGAAACAACCCATCTGTGACATCAGAGAGAGCACCATGGGTTTGTGCTCTTCCAACTGGAAGGATCCCGTCCATGACATGTGAGGCAATATCCTATCAGCAAATATTACCTTTTCTAGCTTGCCAACATGTACCCTTTGTTGTAGTAGCTTTTGCCTAGCAGTGTTTTAACTATGTCTTGTTTAATTATTTCAGTTATACAAAAATGTAATGTTCAATAGGTCTATGTGATGTTTAAGTATGAATTGTCCACTTTAGTTTCAGGAATGACTATATTTGGTTGTTTATAGTGAGTAGATGCTTTGTTTATCTGTATTTGGTTGTTAGGTTTGCTGCAATGAGCATTTGTCCAGTTATTGAGGAGATGCCTTGTTTATCCATATTTGGTTGTTAGGTTGGTTGCAGTGTGCATTTGTTGAGTTATCAAGAAGATGCCTTGTTTATCTATATTTGGTTGTTAGGTTGGTTGAGTGAGCATTTGTCCAGTTTTCAAGCAGATGTCTTGTTTATCTGTATTTGCTTGTTAGGTTGGTTGTAGTGAGCATTTGTCCAGTTTCAAGCATATGCCATGTTATCTGTATTTGCTTGTTAGCTTGGTTGCAGTGAGACTCTGTCTAGTTTTCAATGGCTATATTTGGTTGTTATACTGATCATTTATGCCTTGTTTATTTCATTTATGCCAACGGCGGACTCCATGTGACGTGGACATTGGTGGTGCAAAGTGGACGCCATTAGTGGCGCGATGCTACTAGCGATGGGTGTGTGTATTCATCATCGTCGAGCTGCGTCACGAGCGATGGATATAAGTATGCTGCCCGTAAGTTGTGTCACCGGCGGCAAGGAGGTGGGACACCATCGAGGGAGGCGGGAGCTTCAGCCAGGACAGGGTGGCGCTTGCGGCAATTCTATGAGCCATGCCGGAGGAAATGCACTCCATGCTTGCCGTGAGGGCGACGGCAAAGGAGGCATGGGATGCCATCAAGATCATGTGGGTCGGCGATGCCCGCGTCCGTGAGGGCTGAGGCAACAATGTAGCCACGGTATGCATTAGGGTGGTGTCTACTAGCAAAGCCATGTGTTATTCTTCCTTGGAGCTTCTGTGTGTGTGGGGGGGGGGGTTCTTGTGTGTTAATGAGATAGCAAACAAGAGAGTTTGGGAGGTAGAAGAAGAAGCAGTGTTGCGAGGAGGTGGCGCCAAAATTTTTTGGTGTTAACTGTTGTTGCTAGATTTTCATCATGGCTTTATTTCTGAGTTTGCATGTAGATGAAGCTACAACATGTGCACACTTATAGATGTGGTCACGTGTACACATTGCAAAGCTTATTAGTCATGTTAAGAGGTGTCAGCTTGGTGTTGTGCATGTATGGCACCAAGTATGCGTGTGAGTCTGCATCCAAGAGTTAGTTAGTTGCAAGCCTGGATAGTAGGAGGAGTGAATCACACGTACATGCATGGATAAAGTTTGTTGGTAGATTGGCTTAGAAGTGATCCTAGTAATCAGTCCTTATCTCCAAGATGTGTGGAGATCGTCCGAGTCATGTGGCCAAGTCATGGGATTACTAGTGGTCGTTTGTACCGGCTAGTGGAGCTAGTCGTGGTGCGACTGGCTTGGTTATGTGCACTACTAACAGGCTGTGTAACAAGTTCATTTGCGTTGAGTGAGAATACAAGAGAAAAGGGAACAAGTTTTGTGCGGTGCCAAGACTTTGTGTGTTCTTCTACCTGTGTGTGTGTGTGTGTGTGAGTTCATCTTCAACCTTGGGCGGAGATTGCAATTTGCATCAGAGCCTTGTCAGGCCAAGGCGCAGACTCTCCTCAAGGAGTTTGATGTCGTCTGCATGAGGAGCGGCGAGACCCTCAACGAGCTTGCCATGCGCATGAACAGGATCGCCAACAAGCTACGCACGCTCAGCGAGAACCTCAACGAGGTGAAGGTCATGAAGAAGCTTCTCTGCATTGTTCCGTCCAAGTATACCCAAGTAGCTATTGCCATTGAACATCTTCTTGATCTTAAAACCATGTCCATGGAAGAGCTTGTGGGAAGGCTCAAAACGGCGGAGGACCGGAGTGACTTAGACGAGGGCGGCAGCAACTACGACCAGGGTGGTGGGAGTCGCCTGCTCCTCCCAGAGGAGGAGTGGCTTGCTCGTCACCGCAGTAGCTCCATCAAGAAGAAGAGAAACTTCGACATTCGCAAGGTCCGCTGCTAGACTTACCAAGAGTACGAGCATTACTCTAGGGACTGTACCGAGCCAAAGAAGGAGTGGGCGCTTCTCGTCGACGCGACCGCCGATGACAAGCTGGGGCTCTATTGAAGGTCGCCATGGAGTTCTCAATAAAAGCACAACAAGGTTAAGGTGGTGATTGTTCGTGTTAACCGTTGTTGTTAGATTTTCATCATGGCTTTATTTCCGAGTTTGCATGTAGATGAAGCTGCGGCATGTGCACACTTATAGATGTGGTCATGTGTACACATTGCAAAGCTTGTTAGTCATGTTAAGAGGTGTCATCTTGGTGTTGTGCATGTATGGCACCAAGTATGCGTGTGAGTCTTCATCCAAGAGTTAGTTAGTTGCAAGCCTGGATAGTAGGAGGAGTGAATCACACGTACATGCATGGATAGAGTTTGTTGGTAGATTGGCTTAGAAGTGATCCTAGTAATCAGTCCTTATCTCCAAGATGTGGGAAGATCGGCCGAGTCGTGTGGCCAATTCATGGGATTACTAGTGGTCATTTGTACCATCTAGTGGAGCTAGTCGTGGTGTGACTGGCTTGGGTATGTGCACTACTAATAGGTTGTATAACAACTTCATTTGCGTTGAGTGAGAATGCAAGAGAAAAGGGCACAAGTTGTGTGCGGTGCCAAGACTCTGGGTGTTCTTCTATCTATGTGTGCGTGAGTTCATCTTCAACCTTGGGCAGAGATTTCACTTTGATGTTCATTATGTGCAAGTTGGACGATGCCGCCGATTGCATCAATACAAGTTTGAACGGCTATATTTGGTTCCAGGTATGCCTGGTGTAGTTAACACATGAAATTTATTTTAGTTTTACACATTTATCCGGTGTGATGTTTAAGCATGACCTACGTTCTATTCATTTTCAACAATACCAGTTTGAAATGCAATATTTAATGGTTGTTAAGCCTGTTGTAGGTTACATTCCCTTCCATTTTATATCTGCTTTAACAGCATCCTGAAACCAACACATTCAAGCTATCATTTGGAGATGATGTTGTTTACCTTTGCTATATTTGTTTGATGTTAAGGTTCTTGTACTTATCATGCCTTTCCACTACTTATGCAGGACAACAATGGGAGTGGCCACCATTTTCCACCGAGGTTAGTTTCATCCCTTGGCTTGTACTCCCCCCGTCAATCCATAATGTAGTGCATATAGATCCAGGTCTGGACTCTTGTTAGCTTCTAATATTGACTTGATGCTTGTAGGTACATATGCCCTTGGCAAGGCTCCACGCCTCGATCCTTTTTGCGTATGGGGCAATGAGATATTCATGAACAAGCATCAAGTGACGAAACTTATAAGGATATTATTAGCCAAAAGATACGAACGGTGGCAAGCAAATTATTTGTTTACGCTCTATCCAACACAACAGTGAGCTGTAGGATGGTAACTACAAACTCTGCAGCCTTCTCTTTTTACTGCCCATCATGAGTTGTTAGACAACAATGTCTGAATCTTCTTCGTTCGCAGTGGTTCCCGAAGCATTTTACTCAAGATTACCTCGCAATGTACATGATTGGTGGACACGCAATGAAGGTCAAATTATTTCATCCGGACTACAATGAGCATCGAGAAGTCCCAATGAAGATATTGAAGGATGGACTGGCAACCATCACAAGGGGTTGGCCTAGAGTTGTGTGCGCATTACGCATGGAGGAGGGAACAATATGGGCTTTCCGCTTAACCTTCTCTAGCAACCAGAATGTCTTTGGCCTCTCTCTTTACAGTCTTTAGTACAACTGTAGCTCATCATTCTTTACTTGGTGCTTCTGTAGTTTGTCAGTATATGTATGTGTGCATTGAATTACGCATTCGTGCTTGAACCTATATTTGTAATAAACATGATTCAATATTAAATAAGTGATTGCCTACTTTCAAATTCAAAATATGTGATTTTTAAATTTGGGATCAAATTAGGGATTAATTAGGGATCAATTAGGAACTACACTGCACACAGTTTGCGAAGGCAAAACGCCTGCGATAGACGTGGAGATCAGACACGTTTCTCGGATCCACTACGTGTGCGATCAATCTCTACTACACACACGATCAGCCAAGAAAAAACGTGTGCGATTAACAACAGCATCGCACACAGTTCCTTCTTATTAAATTTTTGCGAAAGTCACCTTATCACACACGCTTGGCAATTATATATTGTTTATGATGTTGTGCGCATCGCAAATGTTTGCTCATAGAAGAATGCATGCGATAGGTTATCATCTGACACTGGTACGACGAATGAATCATATGGGATATACTCAAGCTTCGCATACAGTTTTATAGGGACAACTATATGCGCTTGTACATCGAATCGCATATAGTCGAGGAAAAGTGGATGTGTGTGATTGTCTGCTTATTGTACATGTTCTATAATTGTGAACTGTTTGTGATGGGTCGCGCATCGTAAATGTAGCACCACAAAATACCGACTGCGATGGCAATGCGAGCACAAACGAGTTGCAAGGATGAAGCATTTCGGATATCCGAGATATCAGAAACAATTTTATAGGGACAACTATATGCATGAAGGCTCCCTATCCCCGACGGTTTCTGGGTCGTGTGGGAGGGACCCCCCTATCACACACACTCACTTGGCGACGGTTCAAAACATCATCGCGAAAAGGGGTTTAAAACTGTTTGTATAGCACCTCGCTGTAGTAGTGGCCACTCGGACAGTGGGCGCACCAGTACAATGTACCTCCACGGATGCATAGAGTGGCGAGGGAGGGATGGTTGCCTAGAGCAACAAATATGCCGGCGACATATGTGGATTATGTCCCATTTTCCACCTTTTTCCTATGTGAGGACAACAAACTAATTGACATGGTCATTCTGCATTGCATTGTCATGCCTTTCTACCCTTTTTCAACCAAGAGACAAGAGACTCGTTCCTTAGATACTGATTTTCCCCTTTTCAACCAAGATGCAGGTTCATTACCTAGTCTCTTCGGAAGTAATTTCTCCCTTTATTTCCTTATTCAACCCAGACATGGATTAGTCTACATGAAGTAGGGTTTCCTTTAATAGTGCAAATTAAGGTTTTCGTCTGCGTGACCAGCCGAGCAAAGGATAGTAAATTGGGGAGATGGGGGAGTGGAAAACAATCCACATGCAGCGATGTGGCAGATGGGGCAATAGAACAAGGGTATGGTTCAAAAATAGGTAGCATACCTGAGGGTCAGCGGGAAGTGGCTTCGCTCATGGTCGTCATCCTCCGCACACACTACGGCAGCGAGCTTGGGCACGGAGGCCATCCTGCGCTAGTGCTAGGTCTAAGAGGACGGCCTTGTCGTTAGTGTATGACCTTGCTCGCTGATGTGGAGTGTGTGTCAACGTTGCACGTCCTTTTCTTCCCCGGTGGACGGGATCCTGCAGATCAATGACCAGCGGGGAGGAGGGAGAGAGAGGGGCCACCGCCATCTTTTTTAGATCTAGAGAGAGGGTGATAGTGTGAGAAGCAAGTGGGCAGCCCTTAGCAAGCAAGCACTGAAGCTCCAGCCTATATATCTTTTTTGATACTAGTACTAGAGGTAGAGTAGTGGTAGAGTAGTTTATGTTTTCTCTGCATACAGTACCAATTAGTTGTGCTTCAAAACTGAACGACATGCCATTAAAAAATAAAGTAGGGAAATAATGTGGCACCTCAGGCCAACGCGGCCAGATCGCATTTTGCATGAGAAATGAGACACCATGTTTCATTGACATGTGGTCCCGTTCCAACATGTCAGTGAGACGTCGGCGAGTCCTTTTGTATAATTTCTGAACGGACGTCCATGTAGGCCGGGGCTCCTACTTCTATGACAAAAAATCATGACAGAAAATAGGCTTTTCATCCTGGGCGGGCCGGGCACGCACCTGCATGACATTCTTTGGGCCGTCCATGACGGAAAAAATCATGGTAGAAGCGAGGGAGAGGAAAATTTTGGTGAGTTCCCGGTTACGGTGGGTGGTTGGGGACGAGGAAGCACGGCGGTTTGCGCGTTTCTCTCGTACATGTACGCGTGTGTGTGTGTGCGAGGCATTGGGCTCTAACTGAACCCGAGTGAGGCGTTCGCTTACTGAACCCGAGCGATTGCACTAGCTACATTACTGAACCCGAGCGATCGATCCCTTGGCTGTTAACTAAACCCGAGCGATTCCTTCGCTACTGCTGCAAACTGAAGCCGATTGAACCTGCCTCTTGATGAACAGTGAACGTTGTTGGGGGTTGGATGAACAGTTGATACGTCTCTGTCATATCTACTTTTCCTAAAGCTTTTCCTCTTGTTTTTGACTCTAATTTGCATGATTTGAATGAAACTAACCCGGACTGATGCTGTTTTCAGGAGAACTACCATGGTGTTAATTTGGTGCAGAAATAGAAGTTCTCGGATTGGAACGAAATTTTGCGAGGATTTTTTATACAATAAAAGAGAATTTCTGGAGCCAAGAACCAACGGAGGGGGGCACCTGTGTGAGCACAACCGACCAGGGCACGCGCCGCTCCTGGCACGCCTAGGTGGATTGTCCCCACCTGGTGACCCCGCAGACTTCAAACCTGATACTATAAAATCACATTTTTGGAGAAAAAACTCAGGGAGAAAGAATTATCATGATTCATGAGACGGAGCCGCCGCCACCTCCTGTTCTTCATCGGGAGGCCTGATCTGGAGTCTGTTTGGGGCTCCGGAGATGGGGATCTTCGATCTTCGTCATCACCAACCCTTCTCCATCACCAATTCTATGATGCTCCCCACTGGGAGTGAATAATTCCTTCGTAGGCTTGCTGGTCGGTGAGGATTTGGATGATATTCATCATGTAATTGAGTTAGTTTTGTTAGGGGTTGATCCCTAGTATCCATTATGTTCTGAGATTGATGTTGCTATGACTTTGCCATGCTTAATGCTTGTCACTTTAGGCCTGGGTGCCACGATTTCAGATCTGAACCGTTTATGTTATCACCATTATATCTATGTTCTAGATCTGGTCTTGCAAGTTATAGTCACCTACTAGGTGTTATGATCCGGCAACCTCGGAGTGACAGAAATCGGGACACTTCCCGATGATGACAGTAGTTTGAGGAGTTCAAGTATTCACTATGTGTTAATGGTTTGTTCCATTTCTCTATTAAAAGGAGGCCTTAATATCTCTTAGTTTCCAATAGGACCCCTCTGCCACGGGAGGGTAGGACAAAAGATGGCATGCAAGTTCTTTCCATAAGCACATATGACAATTTACGGAATACATGCCTACATTATATTTATGAACTGGAGCTAGTGTCATATCCCCCTAGGTTATGACTGTTATATGATGAATATCATCCAACAAATTCACCGATCCAATGCCTATGAATTTCTCTTATATTGTTTCTGCTAAATTACTACTTCTATTGTCACTGTTGCACTTGCTACAAAATTATTGCTATCATTGTTACTACTACTATTGTTGTTGCTACTACTATCAAAACTATAATACTATTTTGCTACTAATCACTTTGCTACAGATAATTAATCTCCAGGTGTGGTTGAATTGACAACTCAACTGCTAATACTTGCAAATAATCTTTGGCTCCCCTTGTGTCGAATCTATAAATTTGGGTTGAATACTCTACCCTCGAAAACAGTTGCAATCCCCTATACTTGCGGGTTATCAAGACCTTTTTTGGCGTCGTTACCTAGGACCATAGCTATATTTGTTGAGTCACTTGGGATTATTATGAACTTATCTCTACGAAGAATCTAAAGGATGCTAAGAATAAGATTTTTTTTCCTCCAAGACGAGGGGAGGTAAGGAACTGCCATCTAGCTATGCACTTGATTCTCCTTCTGTTATAAGTAGACTTGCAACACCACCACAAGCTATTAATCCTGATATGTCGCAGGTTATTGATGATGCTACTTCTTCTATGAATGATACTCATGATGATGCTGAACAACTTGCTAGAACTAAAGCTTTTGAGAATGCTAAAACTGATGAAATTGTTGAAATTGATGAAGAGCTTGAAACTGAGAATCTTGAAACACCTATTAGACCTAGTTCTCCTAGATATGAATTGCCAAAGGTACAGGAATGTTAAGTTATAGATGAGGAGACAACTAGAGATTTTCTTGCTCGCAATGATAGGGATGATCTTAAGAAATTATTATGCAAACTGGAAGAAAAATCTTTAAATGCTAGAATGAAATGTGATCCTAAGTTTGCAACTTCACCTATCTTTGTTGATGATAAGGATTATGAATTCTCTATCGATCCAGAGTTAATTACTTTGGTTGAATCTGATTCTTTCTATGGTTATGAAACTGAACCTGTTGTGGCACATCTTACTAAGTTGAACGACATAGCCACTCTTTTTGCTCATGATGAGAAAATTCTCTACTATTATATTCGCAAATTATTTTCGTTCCCATTAAAGGGTGATGCTAAGACTTGGCATAATACTCTTGCTCCTGGATGTGTGCGTAGTCCCCAGGATATGATTTATTATTTCTCTGAGAAATACTTTCCTGCTCATAAGAAACAAGCTTCCTTACAGGAAATATTTAACTTCATGCAAATTGAAGAAGAGAGTCTCCCACAAGCTTGGGGGATGCTTCTCCAATTGCTTAATGCTTTGCCTGATCATCCTCTTAAGAAAACTGAAATACTTGATATCTTCTATAATGGACTAATCAATGCTTCTAGGGATTACCTACATAGTTGTGCTGGTTGTGTCTTCATGGAGAGAATTGTTGAACAAGCTGAAGAATTATTGAATAACATATTGAAAAATTATGATGATTGGACTCTTCCCGAACCACCGCTTAAACTTACACCGAAGAAGAGGGGTATACTATATCTCAGTCCTGAAGATATGCAAGAGGCAAAGAAATCTATGAAGGAAAAAGGTAGTAAAGCTGAGCATGTCCAAAATTTACCTCCTATTGAAGAAATACATGGGCTTGATACACCACCACCTAAGGTGGTAGAGGTAAATTCTTTAATGAAATTCGATGACTATGACAATCCTTACAATATGCATCCTAGTCAATGCCTTTACGAGTTTGATAACTACACTAGAAAGCAAGATCACTTGAATGCAAATGTTATGAAACAATTGAAATACAATTCCGATATGATTGCTCCCTTAATTGACTTGTTATTTAGAATTACCAATGATGTTAGAGGTGTAGGAAAACATGCCTCTATGGTTAAAACTCAATTAGAACAAGTTGCTAAATCTCAAAGATAATTGCTTGATGTAATGAACAATAATATCAATGATCATGATGTTAGAGTACTGACTAGAGGAGGTAGAATGACTCGGGAACCACTTTATCCTGAGGGACACCCTAAAAGAATTGCACAAGACTCTCAAAGAGTTAACACTGGTGCACCTAGTCCTTCAAAAAGAAAAAGAAGAAGAAAAATAATAGGACTTTGCATGCCTCTAGTGAACCTGAATTAGAAAAACCTCCTGATAATGATAATGAAGTCTCTATCTTTGATGTTGAAACTCAATCTGGTAATGAACACTCACCTTCTGATAATGAAAAAGATAATGATGAGGTTCATGAAGACACTCAAACAAATAATAAAGAACCATACAATGACGTTGAAATAGAACCAGCAGTTGATCTTGATAACCCACAACCCAAGAATAAAATATATGATAAAAGGGACTTTGTTGCTAGAAAACACGGTAAGGACAGAGAACACTGGGTTTAGAAACCTATGCCCTTTCCACCTAAATCAACTAAGAAGAAGGATGATTAAGAATTTGAATGGTTTGCTGAAATGCTTAGGCCATTCTTTTTGTGTACCCGCTTGACTGATATTGAAAATGCCTCCTTATGCAAAATATATGAAAGACATCATCACCAATAAGAGAAAAATACCGGAAACTAAAATCTCCACCATTCTTGCTCCATCAAAAGAAACTATGTGAAAACTGCTTTATGTGATTTAGGAGTTAGTGTTAGTGTTATGCCTTTCTCTTTATATAAAAGACTTGATTTGAATAAACTCACACCTACTGAAATTTCCCTTTATATGCAAATGGTTGACAAATCAACTACCATACCTATCGGTATTTGTGAGGATGCGCCAGTTATTATTGCAAACGTTACTAACTTAACAGACTTCGTTATACTTGACATGTCCGAGGACGACAACATGTCGATTATCCTTGGTAGACCCTTTTTGAATACTGCAGGGGTTGTTATTGATTGTAATAAAAGCAAGATCACTTTTCATATTACTGGTAATGAGCATACAGTGCACTTCCCGAAGAAACAATTCCAAGTGAATGGTATTATTTATTGAAAAATCTCCGACAATCACTATTGGAAGTTTTCAACTACCTCTACCTACTGCCAAAAATATGAAATGCTCATTGTTGGGGATATTCATTACCCCGTTGAGGTAACTTAGTGTTTTAGAAAAGTTCTTCGGTTTCATGCTAATCGTAAGTGGTAGTTAATAAGACTTGATCAACCTTATTAATAAATCATTTTTGAGAGGTATGAAGTTGATGAATTTAGTGAACACTACCTTCTGTCCTTACCTTTTGTTCTCTATTTTTCTTAGTTAAATAAAATAAAATGACATGTCTTGCCTATTTTGTGAATTTCCCATGCAATAAAAAATGACCCCAAAAAGAAAGTTCTCAGAATACCTCGAAAATTTAATACGATTTTTTTAATATTTATGGATTTTTTTATGCAAATAACATCAGAGGGGGGTGCACCAGGTGAGCACAGCTCACCTGGGCGCGCCAGCTCCCCCAGGCGCACCCTGGTGGGTTGTGGTCCCCACGTGGGCCCCCTCTTATCTCTTTAGCCCATGTCACCATCTACCTCCAGAAAAAATCACCATTGCTCTCTCTCATGTGCTTGCTCTCAAACCCGCGGATTTCGATCTCTTTGCTCGAAGCTCCATTTGTGAAACTATTTTGGGGGGTTGCTACTTGGTATGTGATTCCTCCATTGGTCCAATTATTTTTTGCTTTAGTGGTTAATATTTTGAATAATTAGCTTCTCTTGGTGCTGATGTAGATGAGCTTGCATGTTGAATTCTTAGATTTCTAAGTAGTTGAATGCTAGATATGGCCTCTATGCATCCCTATGAGTAGTTGCTATCAATCTTGTGAAGTTTGGCTAAATAAAATTTTGTGGCCAAAAAATTTCAGAAATTTTACACTTATATGATGAACTTCTTTAAAAGGAGTTCTTCGAGGTGGACGTCCTCGGAGGCATCTTCCAGTAGCAGCTCTATTTTTCGGTCTTATGTTGAACCAAGTGCAAATTCTATACGAGATGCCGCCACCAAATCGTATTTATGGCCATGCAATGATTTTATGGTGAGTGCAGGTATTAAAGAAGAGTTTGAGCAATATGTTCACAATGCAGAGATCGGTCCCTACATCAAAGATAAGTGCAACCAACATCTCAGCATCATTGAGTCGTTTACTAAAGAATTTAAATTCCATCCTCGTGAGTCCAGATTATCATTACAACTGTATGAAAATCCATTTACTATACCTCTGGAGACATTTTCTAATCACTGCAAAATTCCATTTTGGGGTTCATTGGATGAACCACCAAGGTAGGAGTTTGAGATATTCTTGGCTGGCCTTTGCTATGTTGAGACTAGAGGAGTGACACAAGGTAGAATAAAGAGCATTCATTTTCTCTCAATTCAATACTTCGCACCATTTAATGGAAAATGCATCGTAGGCAAACAAGATTTTAGTACACTTTGTGCTCCTGACTTGAGCCTCATACACACCGCTCTCACCGGTGACAAATGTTATAATCTTGGAGCGATTGTCGCACGCAGGTTGCAACACAATGCGGGTAGTGGATATTTCTATGGTGGAATTTATGCCACACGTTTAGCTAGGGAGCTGGGTGTCTCACCTTGGCCTTATGACCCTATCCTACCCATGCAGTATTTAGACTTTGATGCCATGAAACGTCATAAGTTCCTTTGTGGTGAAATCCATAATTTTACATACAATCTGTTGTTTAATAAAAAGTCCGTTGCAGACACCTTCTTGCCTGTGCCTAATCTCTTTCATGTTCATAGCAAGGGAAGATATTTTGTTCTTGAGAGCGAGGCCGGAGCACATAACATTGAGGTTGTGGCTGCTTGGTAGGCTGACACAGCTGCACCTAGAGCTTCTGTGAGCTATCATTCCGACCACTACGCAGGCTACCAACGGTGATTGCCAAGCTAGGCCAAAACCCTAAGCTTGGGGGAGTACGTATTTCCACCGACATTACATTCATGTTCACACATTTCATTTTAGTTATCGGTGTCCATGCTTTTTCATTGTATCATCCTTGCTAGATTTATTTTTCTCGCTTTCTTCTTGTGTGTTTGTAAAACATTGAGAAAACCCAAAAATGTTTCTTGCTTCTTTTCGGTTTTCCTTTGTAGCTTTGTTAGTCGTAGTATTTAAAAGAAAACCCAAAAAGATTTCCTTGTTCTTCTTTTTCTTGTTGGGAGCTTTCCCGTGTAAATAGTTTTCTTGTTTTTGTTTTTTTCTTTTTCTTTAATTTGCTCTCTTCTAAAAAAACTCCAAAAATATTTCAATGTGTTTCTCTGAATTTCTTTCCTTCTTATCGACTGATACCGAGGGGAAGACCACGATGAAAATGTTGAGTGGCTCTCATATGCATTATTGTTGATCTAACAAAGAGCGCAAATTGCCTTGTCTTCTCCTCTTGAATAAAGTGTTTGTAGATTCCAGCTTCGTGCACGACACTCTTGCACTATTACCATTTTCATATCATTCGGTCATGCAAGTGAAAGGCAATAATGATGATACTTGATGAACTGGCCGTGGCAGAGAGAAACGGGTATGAACTCAACTTGTTCTGTTTTTGTAAATATGTTTAACCTAGTATCTGTGATTCAGCCTATTATGATTAAACATGTTTGCAATGACCCTTAGAGATTATGGTTTCTCATGCCATGCTTAAGTAGCTAGGAGTGGATAATGATTTATCTTGGATGTCAACATTGTGTTAAAATGATTGTGATGTAGTATGATGATATGGTATCCTTCTCTGAATGTTCAAGTGGCTTGACTTGGCACATGTTCATGCATGTAGTTGAATCAAAACCAACATAGCCTCTATGATATTTATGTTCATGGTGTTCATATCCTACTCATGCTAGTATTCAATGTTACTTATGCATAATGCATGTTCAAGACCGTTTTTGCTCTCTAGGTGGCCGCTTCTCAACCTATTTCCTAGCCTTCGCCTGTACTAAGCGGGGACACTGCTTGTGCATCAAAATCGTGAAACCCAAGTTATTCCAGATGAGTCCACCATACCTACCTATATGCGGTATTACCCTGCCATCCGAAGTAAATTTGCATGTGCCACCTCTAAAAACTTCAAATAAATATCATTTTTTGTATGCTTGGGTTGTTCATAGAGCGACAGAAGGTGGTCGGTATCTTCCATGCTAAGCGGGTTATTCTCATGATGAGTGTTTATTCACTCGTCCTTGCACAAGAGGGGCAGTAATAGGGATTCCCAGTCCCGAAAACAAATTGCTAATAATTAAACAAAACTCCCCCAGGATTGTTGTTGGTATGGATGGTACCCGTGGATTAGGATCAGCCATGGAGTGTGTTTGTTGGTGGAGGGGGAGGAAACCTTTACTTTTATCGCTTGGGAACCGCCACTAATGTGTTTAGCATGGAAGATACCGATAACTAATGGTTGTGAAGTAAACAAGAAGGGTGCATTTCTCAAAACACCTCTATTTTAAAAAAAAATGAGCTCTCGCACCGCTGCAAATCACTGCTTCCCTCTGTGAAGGGACTATCTATTTACTTTTATGTTGTGTCATCACCTTCTCAAATAAGCGCCAGCTCCTGAGAGTACTATTGACATCCTCAAGCATTTTGTGTAGCTAGTGTTGGGTGCATCACGACTGGATCTTTTCTACCATGAATTACAATGTTTTGTCGTTGCTTGAACTTTGGATGTGCTCTGCACTTATGTTTTGCGGTCTCGGAAAGGGCTAGCGAGATACCACTATTATCAAATTATATCATGGTTGTTTTGATTAAGTGTTGTCATTTGAGATATCTTATAATTGCTCGCTAGTTGATTATGTCATTGATATGAGTTAATATAATTTTTAAGAGTTATTGTCGTCATGGTTAATTATAATCTTTGTTGAAACCTGGGTGCTACTTAAGCTTATTTATGTAAACAAGAGCAAAAGAGTTCATAAAAGTTTTTGTTTTTCACTTTCAGTTTTTCAACCGAATTTCTTGGGGACAAGCAAAGGTTTAAGCTTGCGGGAGTTGATACGTCTCTGTCGTATCCACTTTTCCTAATGCTTTTCCGCTTGTTTTGGACTCTGATTTGCATGATTTGAATGAAACTAACCCGAACTGACATTGTTTTTAGTAGAACTACCATGGTGTTGTTTTTGTGAAGAAATAAAAGTTCTTAGATTGGAACGAAACTTTGCGAGGATTTTTTATACAATAAAAGAGAATTTCTGGAGCCAAGAACCACTGGAGGGGGGAACCTGGGAGGGCACAACCCACTAGGGCACCCCCTGTCACACCCTGATTTTCATGCCACAACACTTAAGCTAATAAATCATGATAAAATGTGGTTTTACAAAAACATTTGAGTGTTTTGGACTTTGCTTGATTGGATTTTTGTCTGCTGTTTGCAAGTGCTCAAAAATCAAATAAATACTCCAACTCCTATACTTCTTTCTCCTGGCCTGAAAATTTACCCAGTGATCATGCCATGTGTATAGGCCATAAAAGTATTTTCTTACAAAAAATAATTTGGCCAAAAGGTATTTTCTAAATTAGATTTTTCAGAACCCCATGACTTCAGGCTTGAACTACAAGTACCTAAGTTGGGATGTCAAAATGTTCCAAAAATTATATTCGAATCCTATTAGCCATAGGACACCCTAAAACCACAAAAAATGTTATTTTAAAAGTTATTTTTATATTTGATTTAAAGACTTTTTCTTTAGGCCAGAAATGGTCTTTAATAGGTTAAAAATAATTTAATGTTTCAAAAATATTTGGTAAAATTTAGGGAAGCTTGGTGGACATATATTGTCCATATATATGATTTTCAACACATTGTCATCACCAGAATATTGGTCAAATCCCTCAAAAACCCTTTCTCGACATTTCAAGCTTTTGAAATGTTTACACAGGAAATATTCTCCATTAAATCCAAGAAAATTCCACCATGTCACAAATGTCCTACTTGATGATCTTGCCAAGTCTCGTGTCATCGAGAACAGTATAGCCCCATGAAACCTTCTCAAAACCATTTATGATCTTTTTTAGGTTTGAACAACTTTGCACTACCAAACATGTCCAAATAATCTAAAAATTTGTGAACATGCTCAGATGGCCTAATCATTCACCTAGGCCAAGTTTCATAAGTTGGAGAATAGGATAACTTGATCAAAGTGCCTCAAAACCCTTTCTGCTAGAACCAAATTTGAACAACTCTACATTATCAACTCACTCCAATTTTGACCCCAATTTTTGCGAGCATGCTTTAATCCTCAAATGATGGAACTAGACTAAGTGGTAAGTCAAGGAGAATATATTTGCATGACTAAATCTTGGAAAATCTATTCCTGATGATTTCCAGGGTTTACAAAAGTTGCATTGGCCAGTTTCTCCATTTGACCTCAAAATTGGTGGGCACTACTAATTTATAATGCCACTCACTCCTGTTAAGCCTCAAAGTAAGTTGATCAACCTAGCTAGCTCAAACCACCATCAAACACCTTCTGACATAATTAAAAACTCCATGTTTTAGCCCCTTCCACTTATCTCTATGAGCTAAGATTTTTACCATAGCCTCACCTAGTCCTCCTCTACCCCCTGCATCTTTCCTTGTCCGAGGAGCCATGATTAAGGGCAGGTAAAATCCCATTTTTCTTCTCTAGGCTTCAGCATTCTCCCTTTCTCTCAGCCTCTCTCTCCCTCCTTGACTTTCCAGAGCATCCAATGCACTCCTCAGCTTTTGCCCATGCCCCCTGCAGCTCCCACACATAAGTGGATGCGCGCGTGTGTCCAAAAGCCGCAGATGCCGGCCAAGAACGCGCTCTGGAGCACGTGGTAGAACATCTGGCCGTTGGCGCCACAGCCCCCAACCACCTTGGGCCTCCCCAGCGTGCCAATCAAGGCCCTCTATGTCCGCAACACGACAGCCGTGCAGCCCCCTTCTCTCCCCCTCTCTCTCGCCACCTGCTGCCACACCCGACGCCGCCTGGCTCGACCAATGGGTGCATGAGTGTAATGCCCGGATAATTAAACTACAGTAACTCCACACTAATGATGCCAAGTCATCACTATTATGCCCTAATAAAAACAATTAAGAAATATTTCAACCCCAAATTCAAAATTTAAAATAAAGTCAAAATAGTATTTCTTCAAACCGTAAAACAAAAATGTTGGAAGTATTCCATAAAATCCCCGAGTATTTCCCTTGTAGAAATCAAAACCATTTGGTTTACAAAATTTGATTATAGCATTTTTTTGTGGACCAGCAACCTCTAAGTTGGTCAATTAAATTCA
Organism: Triticum aestivum; assembly: GCF_018294505.1. NCBI lineage: Eukaryota > Viridiplantae > Streptophyta > Magnoliopsida > Poales > Poaceae > Triticum > Triticum aestivum. The sequence goes on from NC_057801.1 coordinate 344,298,152, forward strand.
AACACAAAATCAAAGAATTGCGAATACCCTCAAACTTTTGTACAGCCCTAGATTATTGCATATCATTTTTGTGCAAAGTTTCATATTTAGAAAAACTCATTGAACACTAAACTTTATAGAGAACATTAGCTACTTGTTATTTTAGCAAAAGAAAATAGGAAAGGTTCCTATGCACTTTGGCCCGTTAGAAATAGTAGCAGCCCAGCCCACCACGGTCACCCTCAATCTCCTGTTCCCCCTCGCTCGCTGTCCTCTACGGGCACATGCCCGAGGCCGGTCGACATCTCCACTGCACCCACTCGCCCCCTCTCGGTGGAAAATGACACCTATGGGATCACTGGAATCCCTACTACGATTGCGGGGCCCGGGGATCGTGAGAAGAGTAGGACTACTAGACAGCAAAAAAGGGGATTTACCCAGGTTCGGGGTGCAAAGATGCGTGAAACCCTACGATCCTACTTTGGTGGATGTATTTAGTGTTCTTGAGCTCTTGAACTAGCTCTGGGTGCTGCTACGTTTGAAAGAGTCAAATCCTTCTCCAGTGCGCCATGGGCCTCCTTTTATAGGCGAAAGGGGCTGCCACAGTGGCACACAGGAGGTGGAAAGCGCTACAATGTTGTGAGCTTATCGCTGGTATTACAGGAAAAAGTGCATTTAATGCGAGGCTTAGGTGTCCCTCACTTTATCGGGGACGGGAGCGAGGCCCGTCCCGTCCGTCGCCACTCCTTCTTGCTTTGACATGCGCCCCGGCCAGCGATGCATGCGGTGCCATGTAGGCAGGCAGGCAGCTGAGGTAGCGCGGTGGTGGATCCTCCACGAAGGGTTTGCATGTTGCCACGCAGGTGCCTGCCCAGCTGGTTGGGTCGGCAGCTGCATGCGAACGGCGGCGGAGACTTGGCTGGCATGGGCCTGGCAGTGGCCCTGCTGGAGCACTTGGCGAGGGTCTTGCCGGGTGGCCCAGCAAGGGTCTGGAAAATTGGCAGAAACAACCGCTGTATTGTTTTGGTGACTGTGACTTGGTCACCCTGAATCTCGGGCTGCCAGTATACAATTTGGAAAGCACACGAGTCAAGCTTTCCAAATTGTATTTAAACGCCTTATTTGGAGCACGGACACGGATTCTGCACGTATATCAGTTGCGGGCCTCCTGGTTGTCAATCGGAGTCCGATTCTGATTTTCCTTCTGTTTATGTTGTGCACTGGCCTCCCTCTCCTCCCTCGTGCACTTGCTGATATTAGACATCAGTAGGCGTTCTTCTTGCTGCAATTCTTCATCTCCACGTGCCAAGCTTGTCTTCTCTTCAAATCTGATCATACAAATATGCAAAGACTTAGGTAGTGTAAAATTCTGATTAACACAAACGTCAGATTCAACTAAGAGTGAATTCACCTGTTGTTCAAGTAGTTTTGCACATGCTCTTGTAATTGGTTCAATTCTGATTTCATTGTACTTGTCATGTGCTACAATATCATCAATGGAAAAGGATGGTAAAATACTAGGGATGTCCTCATCATCCTCCCCCCTTGAAAAGGCGTTGACCCCGACGCCAAGGTCATCTCCATTATATTGTGACAAATCAACTACGTTGAATTTATTACTCACGTCAAACTCTTCGGTGGGAAGATCAATTTTGTATGCATTATCATTAATCTTATCAAGCACTTTATATGGTCCATCACCTCTTGGCTTCAACTTGGACTTGCGCTGTTCAGGAAATCTGTCTTTGCGAAAGTGTACCCACACCATGTCGCCCGGCTGAAACAACACCTCCTTTCTCTTCTTATTACCACAATCAGCCATGTACTTTCCCTTCTTTTCAATTGCTTCTTTAGACTGCTCGTGTATCTTCCTCACAAAATCTGCCCTCTTGGATGCATCCATATTCACTCTCTCTTGAATTGGAAGGGGCAACAAATCAAGTGGTGTAATTGGCTTAAAACCATAGACCACCTCAAATGGACAGAATTGAGTTGTGGAATGTACCTCCCTGATATATGCAAACTCCACATGGGGTAAACACTCCTCCCATACACGCAGGTTCTTCTTTATCATGGGTCGCAACAACGTGGATAGTGTGTGATTTACCACCTCTGTTTGACCATCTGTTTGGGGATGACTAGTGCTGAATAGTAACTTCGTCCCCAACTTTCCCCAAAGTGTCTTCCAGAAATAGCTCATAAACTTAACGTCACGATCAGAAACAATCGTGTTTGGTACTCCATGTAAGCGCGCGATGTCCCTTAAAAACATATTAGCAATGTGTGACGCATCGTCGCTTTTGTGGCAGGCAATAAAATGTGCCATCTTAGAAAAAGGATCAACTACCACAAAAATTGAATCATGTGCCCTCCTGGTCCAAGGCAATCCTAACACAAATTCCATGCTTATGTCTTCCCATGGTGTAGTAGGAGCAGCGGGAGGAGTATACAAACTATGAGGTTTCAGCTTAGACTTTGCCTTATTACAAGTAATGCAACGCTTCACAAATCTGTCCACATCACGCCTCATCTTAGGCCAATAAAAATGATCAGCGAGCATAAGCAAAGTTTTCTGACGTCCAAAATGACCCATCAAACCGCCGGCATGTGATTCCTGTAACAATAGCAAATGCACGGATGATTCTGGAACACATAGTTTGTTAGCTCTAAGCAAATAGCCATCATGTATGTGATATTTTTCCCATGCTTTTACATCTTAACACAATTTATATGGTGCGGAAAAATCAGGATCAGTGGCATATAAATCACGCAAACTCTCTAAACCAGGAACTTGGACATCCAATTGTGTAAACAACATGTTTTTCCTAGAAAGAGCATCAGCAACAACATTTTATTTACCCTTTTTGTATGTAATGATGTATGGTAAAGATTCAATAAATTCAACCCATTTAGCATGCCGTTTATTCAAATTGGATTGGCTTTTCAAATATTTTAAAGCCTCATGGACAGAATGTATGATAAATTCTTTTGGCCACAAATAATGTTGCCAAACCTCAAGGACACGAACTAGGGCATACAATTCTTTATCATAAACAGGATAGTTCAATTGTGCACCATTCAATTTTTTAGAAAAATATGCAATCGGTTTACCCTCTTGCATCAACACACCTCCAATACCAATTCCACTAGCATCACATTCAACCTCAAATTGTTCAGTGAAATCAAGAAGTACAAGCAAAGGTGTAGTAATCAAATGATGTTTTAGCTCGTCAAATGCATTATCTTGGGCTGTGCCCCACACAAATTCAACACCCTTTTTGTAAGCTCATTCAAAGGTGCAGCAATAGTACTGAAATCTTTCACAAAACGTCTATAGAAACCAGCAAGACCGTGAAAGCTTCGGACTTGACTAACATTCAGAGGAGTAGCCCAATTTTTAATAGCTTCTATTTTTTATTCATCTACGTCAACTCCATGCATAGAAACAACATATCCCAAAAATATGACCTTATCTTTGCAAAATGTGCACTTATCAAGATTACCATATAGCTGAGCATCACGCAACACTTGCAAAACTTGTCGAATATGATCACTATGTTCTGGTTCATTGCGGCTGTAAATAAGTATATCATCAGAATATACAACCACAGATTTACCAATGAAATGCCTCAAAACATGGTTCATTAATCTCATGAAAGTACTAGGTGCATTAGTTTACCCAAAAGGCATGACTAACCACTCGTATAAACCAAACTTTGTTTTAAAGGCTATCTTCCATTCATCCCCTTCTTTCATCCTAATTTGATGATAACCACTATGCAAATCAATTTTAGAGAAAACAGCAGCACCACTCAATTCATCTAACTTATCTTCTAAATGTGGAATAGGATGACGATGTCGAATAGTGATGTTATTTATAGCTCTACAATCTACGCACATGCGCCATGTACCATCTTTCTTAGGAACTAAAATTATAGGAACAATATAAGGACTTAAGCACACACAAATATAATCTTTGTCTAGAAGCTCTTGTACTTGTTTCCGAATTTCCTTTGTTTCCTCAGGGTTGGTGCGGTATGGTGCTCTATTGGGGAGTGATGCTCCTGGTATCAAATCAATTTGATGCTCTATACCTCACAATGGCGGTAAACCAGCGGGTACCTCCTCCGAAAACACATTGCTAAATTCATGTAATACATTAGAAACACCAATAGAGAGAGGGGTCATGCCGTTAGAAACCAAAATTTGACCCTTGCACAATAGCACAAGTGGTACAGCAGAAACTCTCTCAAATCAGATTTGGTGGATAACATAACTAAGGAATTCACTCCCTCACTTTTATTTTTACTATTCAGATTTGGCTTGTGGCTCTCACTCACCGGAAGTGTAGTCTCTCGCCTATCTAATCTCTCACTCTCTTTTTCAAGATTCACTTCAATATTTTCGACGAGATTCATTTACAATTTGCTGCGGCGTCATAGGTCTCAAAGTAACCTCCTTGTCATGCCAATTTAAATGATATGTGTTGGCTCTCCCATTGTGGCGGACGTCTCTATCATACTGCCATGGGCGTCCCAACAACAAGTAGCACACGGTCATAGGAACCACATCACACTCAATGGTGTCTTTTTATGGTCCGATCTGAAATTCCACACGCACTATGTGGATGATCTTCATCTCTCCACTATCACTTACCCACCGAATAAAATATGTATTAGGGTGCGGTAAATATTTCAATTTTAGCTTATGGCATAACTCCTTACTAGCCAAATTGTGACAACTACCACCATCAATTATAACCTTGCACGCCTTACCAGGACCAACAATGGCCTTTGTTTGAAACAAATTGCACCACTGTTCTGCAGGACTAGGCGTAACACTTAGCACTTTGGGCGAGCAAACAATTGTAGGATAGTGTGTAGCAGAAGCATCTATTGAACCAGCTTCATCTTCCTCCCAAATTGCAGAATCAGGGTCAGCATCATCACCGGTTTCATATTCTGTTGTATCCTCATTAATCAAGATAACCATTTTATTGGGACAATCTCTCTTAAAATGACCCCTTCCACCACATGTATGACAACTCATGTCCCTGTTTCTTGCTGTAGAATTAGTAGAACCAGCAGCACTAGCAGCAGGTTGCGCCAGTTTCTTTGCATTAGAGATCACTGAATCTGATTTGGAAGAAGCATTACCATGAAAACCAGCATTGGAACTAGGAGTAGGCTCCACACTAGGTGTTGTTCGTGGTGTAAAACGACCTCTACTCGCTGTTGTGCGAGATGTAAACTTAGCATCCTCAGCCACTTGTAGTTCCGCCTCACATGCTTGGTGTAACAAATCTGTCATGTCATAATATTGGTGAAGACGAACAATACGCTTGATGTTATAGTTCAGACCAGAGAGAAATCGTTGCATTGTTTGTTCAGGCTGTTCACGCACTCTAGAACGCTGCATAATAAGCTCCATCTCCTGAAAATATTCAGCCACGGAAGAAGTACCTTGCCTAAAATTCTGCAATCTGTCATAGAGAGAACGAATATAATTGCGTGGAACAAAGTGAGCACGCATCCCTTCCTTCATAGCTCTCCATGTAACAATGGGACGTTCACCATCTTCAATTCTGGATTGTACAATATTATCCCACCAAAGCAAAGCATAGTCATCAAATTCAAAAGATGCAAGTTTTATTTTTCTATCCTCGGTGTACTCATGCATGCGCCACAATTTTTTCACCTTCAACTCCCAGTTGAGGTACTCTTCAACATCAGTAGAACCAACAAACTTGGGGACGATGAACTTTGGTTGCCCATTCCATCATCATCACGGTTTGCTGGTTGTTCAAAAGCATCATCATCAAATTGACGGAACGCACCAAGAGGAGCAAATCCACGGCTTACGAGCATGGCACCAGCACGACCACCACCACGGCCTCCATTACCATGACCACCATCTTGGCCAGCAACAACCGGCTCATGTGGAGCTTGCCGGTCCTAATTAGCTTGTTGTAACTGTGCACGACGTGCTGCAGCACCTTGAACATTGGCAACATTAGCAGCTACAACACCATCATTACCACCATGAATAGTAGCTTCACCATCATTATCATCATGCTGCTGATTTTGTTGGCAATCAATGGACTGTTGCAACGCAGCCAAAGCTTGCTGCAAGGTAACTAGAGTCCCCTGAATTTCAGTAATGTGCCGTTGTGTTGCTGTGATGGTTTTTGTGGCATCATTTAGGTCCAACTCCATGTTCTGCACATTCTCATTTATAGGATCCCTTGCACACTGAATTTGTCGCCGAAGATGATCACAAAGAGCTTCATATTCATTCCAATGCACCACAGATTTAGGATCCTTTTTCTGTTGTACATCAAAAGACTCGTCAGACAAGATTAGGTGATTAGTACTCACAGAAAATATAGTGTCTATGGAAAACTCTCAACTCACTCAAAACTGAAAGAACAAGGTATCTTACCGTTCCAAAGTGAACTAGAAAAGCTTACCAACTTGTATAGGTAGAACATGCATAGATGTGATGTAGAGAATACCGAGGGTGAAAACTATCACACAACAAACCAGGGTATATGGTGGAGCTTGGTTGGATAACCTATCAACACCAATTCACAAATCCTAGTGTTGATCGTATGATAAAAAGACCCACAGAAACACACACGGTGGATATAAGTGGGGTAAATGCAACTTTAAAACCGAGCTCAAAATTCTTAAATGTCGGAGTAATGCTCGTGTTGCAAATGCACAGGAGAGACAATAGCAAATGGCTCAATTTATATGGGCACAAGATTGCTCAATCTACTAGTGCAATGAACGTGGCAGAAAAACTGAACAAACTCTCCAAAAATATATGCAACTTTCATGTGTAGCTTTCTTTTCCTCCTTTTTTGTATTCTTTTTTTATTAATCTTTTTTTCTTTCTTTCTCTTCTTTTTCAGTAACCTGAGCAATTTGTAACCAATCTGATTTTGCCAAAACAAAAGATGCACTTCCTAAATTCCTATATGAGAAGCCCGTAGAGCAAAGGATATGCTAGTCTCAATAGGAAAGTGCTACACAAAAGAAGAAAGCATGACTATGGTTATCAAAGGAAACACAATCTGATTCGGATAGTTAATCTAACCAAACTAATTCTGACTCGGACGAACAGACTTGACAACAACCAAACGACTCCGACGTGAGAAAAGGAAAAGCTAGACAAGCTACAACGACTCGGATCAGAATGTAAGTTATGCAAATAAAAGACTACGATCAGCAACTAAAACTTGGAACCAATGCTATCTAGGCTATGGCAAAAAAACCCTAAACCCTAATATTTTGTATGGCTTTTTCTGTATAGGACGAAAAGAAAACTAATCTAAGGGATTGGTGGATGATAACCGAGTAAACGCTGGAAATCTGATACCAAGATGATAAGGGGTGGCCCGATCTTCTCAGTGAGTGGATGATCTCGATGATGAACTTGCTGGATAACTTGTGAGATGCTCTCGAACTCTCCGGTTGTTCCCCCATTGCCAATGCGACAGATCTTCAACCTTATGGATATTCGCAACACCACACACTTGCGCACATAGCCGCCGACCACGAAGCGGTTCTGCAATCTCCCAATTCCCAATGGAACGACATATAGCACTTGACTTTCAGAAGCAAATACACCCTATCGAAACGAATTTGGTGTAGGTAATAATATTCCTGATAGATGCAAAGAGGAATATGAGTACAGAGGAATGCTTAAAGCAATTCAGTCTGGTATGAGATTAATCAAAATGTGGTCTAACCCTAAAGTCCACGACTTATAAGGGTATATAAAGACCCCTAGACATCCAACATAGTGTTGGGGTCGAAAACCAACATATCTCTAACTTTCCTAACTTCAACGAAACTATCTGGAAAACTAGCAGAAATAGCTATTGTATTGTTTTGGTTACTGTGACTTGGTCACCGCGAATCGCGGGCTGCGAGTATACAATTTGGAAAGCACACAAGTTAGGCTTTACAAATTGTATTTAAACGCCTTATTTGAAGCAGGGACATGGATTCTGCATGTATATCAATTGCGGGCCTCCTGGCTGTCAATCTGAGTCCGGTTCTGACTTTCCTTTTGTTTATGTTGTGCACTGGCCTCCCTCTCCACCCTCGTGCACTTGCTGATATTAGACATCGGTAGGCATTCTTCTTGCTACAATTCTTCATCTCCACGTGCCAAGCTTGTCTTCTCTTCAAATCAGATCATACAGACTTAGGCAGTATAAAATTCTGATTAACACAAACATCAGATTCAACTAAGAGTGAATTCACCTGTTGTTCAAGTAGTTTTGCATGTGCTCTCGTAATTGGTCCAATTCTGATTTCATTGGACTTGTCATGTGTTGCAATATCATCAATGGAAAAGGATGGTAAAAGACTAGGGATGTCCTCATCGTACATATAAGTTCACAACTTAGGTTATGAACATTTTTCTTAATACTTTTTGTGCCACACAAAATAATGAGCCATTTCTTCATATTTCACAACTTTGCAAATTCATACGAAAACCATTTGAACTCCAAATCCAGTAAAACAAATTTCTAAATGTTTCTAAAATCATGCCTGATTTAATGGGTACTTTTACTCATTTTTATAAAAATGCATCCTGTGGACAACTTGCAGATCCATTAAATCCAATGATTCCATCATATTGAAATGTTTAGGAATATCCATTAATCCAATTCCACTGAAACCACTCTGGTTATTTTCCATATAACTAGGGTTGTCCTAGAAAAGTCAAATTCCTATTTTTAGAACACTTTTATTCTTGCCTTATTGTGTTGCTTATTGTGATTGCTTCCGAGTTAGTTGACGAAGTAGATGGAGTATTTGGAGAAGGACTAGAAGATTTGAAGACTTTGTTAGGCCAGGCAAGCAGCCCTTTGACCATGATTCACCCCTCTTGTTCTTGATAAATTTTCCGTATGCATGATGACATTGTTGAATATGAGCTTGATATAATGGTTGCATTGATGCATGCCCATTGGTACTAGCATGTTCGTAGCTATACCTTGTGTTAAATATGCGATGAAAAATACTTGATATTGACGCATGATGGTTCCAACTATGCCATGATCATCTCTTGGTTACAATCCTTTTGAAAAAACCCATCGGGTGCCCCTAATGCCCGTGGGTAATGTTGAACTAGGTCACCACTTGATGAAGAAAGTGGTGCACCGAAGCAAGTGAATATGTGTTCTTTACAGAGACGGCTTAGATTTAAGATTTGTTGATCGTCCCAACCCTACATGCGCAACCACTCTACCTTATATGGGAAAGGGCATTATTGATTACCTAGTTCGTGCTAACATGGATGCCCGCATTACTTGTGACAGGAGTGATGTGGTCACTCTCGGGACGGGGTCATTCCAGGAGGGCGGCCACGACTATTTTTACAGGGCACCGGACACACCGTTGGTACCCCGTGCTTGTGACATGTGATGAATATGGGAGCATGGCTCCACAAAACAAAATTATGTGACAATGTTTGGCACGGGGGCTGCTACCAATCGAGTGGACTCCTTGTTAGTCACGTCTAGGGAAAGGTAGTGATCGGGTGCTTACCCCGGGTAATTGAGGTACCGCGGGTCATGGATGACACGAAAGCTTCCTGGATATTGTGGGTTAAGTGTGCAACATCTGCATAGTGTCAAACTATTCGAATAGTCGTGTCCACGGTCAAGGACAGTTGGGTGGTGCTGCTTAGACTATGTCCATTTATTTCTGAAAAACAACACAGATTGGGAATATTGCTGATGATGTGAATCGTGAGGAATGTCACAATGAGTTTGAAATGGAGTTGTGGATAACTCCCTCTCTTTATGTTGATATTTGTAACTTCTTGTTGCATGTAGGGGACACATTCATGAACCCTGGGAGGGTATTGATCATACTTGCATATGAAAACTAGCAATTCCCTGAAATACCAACCTAGAATTGAAACCATGCATATTTATCTTGTTATCATTCATGGGTTGCTTGCGAGTACATTCAAAGGACTCATTGGCTTGCCACTGGTTATTTTATTGGCCAGGCATGAAAGAACAGGACATAATGAAGAGTACCTTGGTGAAAAACATGCGAGCTAGGACTCTTCCAAGTCAGAATGCCTATACAGTTAAGGCAGATGGCATGGATCCAAGTTGTCGACGAAGTTTTCCGCTGTGATGATATAATGGTCATAATTTGTGTAAGACGGCATGATGGATGTAAGACTCTTGTTATTCAGCTTCTATGTGTTCAATGAGCATTGATCTCTGGGATCACTGTACACGTGCATTTGATGATCACGACTTATGAGTCGGGGTCCCCACAGAGTTGGTATCAGAGCCATCCTGACTGTAGGAAGCCTTAGTTAGCATGGTCGTTAGTTAGGTTAAACTATTTTCAAAACTATTGTTATTTTCAATATTGCATGTACTTCTCTCCTTTTGTGAGTTTTTCCAGACCCACTACACCTAAGATTGTTTTCTCCTTATTATTCTTTCCTCCTAAAAAACTTGTTAAATGGCCGTAAAACCCGAGGACCTCCTGGTCACCCGATTTCCCATGCTTCTCTAGGATAGCCTCCAAAGGTGCCAGTTTCACCAAGCCCCCAAAATCACCTACCATGGGCACTAAATCAGCGGCACAAAGACGGAGTACCATATAGAATTAGTCATGAAGGCAAATGACTCCCCGACAAGATGGTTCTCTAAGTGACCTAGAGGACGACGCTGGTTCCCACTCTCAAGGCAGCAACCCTGATTGATAGTAAAGGATTACCGTAAGCTCTTCACCACACCACCGACAAAGTGATGACATGTTTAGTTCCTCCAATCCCCCACTTCCTCGGGAAACAAAGAAGCTCAGATGAATGACGACGAGGACGAAGACCCAGAAGAGCTAGAATACGCGACCGAGCATTCCACCACATAGGCATCGTTCGAGAGTAGGATATGCTAGTCCGTAACCCCTATGGTAGGATAGGTCGTGTAACCCCCATGCGAAGTCGAGTCCTTGTGATGGCTTAGAGGAAACCATGATGTGATGTGTCTGAATTTTTAGTGCACTTTGATGGAACTAGGACCTTCCCTCTCGAGACTTGAGTACGACTACATCACCTATTTGGTTTTTAACAATGTGTTCAGCCCTTGCTTAAATTAAACTTGCATAGTACCAACCCCCTTACTAGGCACCCCCATCCACCTTGTTTTCCCTTTCATACGCCCCAATCTTGAGCCCTTGACCGCCCCGCAAGGATGTCGGTCGTGACTGCACTAACACCACAAGGAACCAGAACTTCTGCCTAGGAAGAAGTCAGCCAGGACTAGGCCCAGAGTCAAGCTCCACCATCACCTCTTCCAGGCGAATGCGATCATAACTCAGCTCCCTTGAGCCTCAATGAGGAGCGCCAAGCCAACACTGCAATCCTTACTAGATGATTGCTCAAGACGTCACCAACAGCTCGCAACAAGCAAGAAGATGATGATGATCGTTCCATCTGGCGGAGTTCAAGGAGCGTGCATCTCCGCCTTCAATAAGGCTACTAACCCCTAGGTCGGAGTAGCTCCTTGCAGACCCCATTTTCTTAAGATCATGAGGTTGTACATGGTCTTAGGAATGAGTTGGCTCGTCAAGCACCACGGCTCGCTAGACACAGTGACAACCATACTAACACCCTGACCAATGACCAAGGAGTCGAAGTTAAGTTTCTTCCAACCCCTCCTCTGCTCAAGTCACCCAAGTCAACCATCTGGAAGAAGTTGATTTGGAACAAGTACCAGTAGTATGCGAGTACCCCGATGTCTTTCCTGATGAGTTACCGGGAATGCCTCCTGTCCGTGACATCAAGTTCATTATTGAGCTCATGCCCGGAGCAGGCCCCAACTGTAAGAAGCCTTATAGAATGGGATCGGAGGAAACAGCAGAGTTGGAGAAGCAAATGCCCAAGCAGTTGAGGAAAGGATTTATCCGCCCTAGTGCCTCACTTTACAGACCACTTGTTCTATTTGTGGACAAGAGGGACGGTACCATCCGATTATGTGTTGACTATCGTTCCCTTAATGAAGTCACAATCAAGAACAAGTATCCCCCCCCCCAGTTGAAGACATGTTTGATCAGCTCAATGAAGCCAAGGTGTTTCCCAAGATTGACCTCAGGTCTAGAAACGGCTTTGTAACTCAACATGGTCTGTGCGAGTACTCGGACATGTCATTTAGACTAACCCATGCCCGTGCCTACTTCATGTGCCTCATGAACAAAGTTTTCATGGAGTACTTGGACAAGTTGTTGTCACCTTCATGGATGACATACTCATCTTTTCCAAGTCTAAATAAGAGCATGAGCAACACCTGAGGATGGTCCTCGACAAGCTTTGAGAGCACCAAGTATATGCCAAATTCAGCAAGTGTGATTTTGGCTACACAAAGTTGGATTTGTGGGCCATATCCTGACCAAAGAAGGGTTGTCCGAAGACCCCGCCAAGATTGAGGCTATGACCCAGTGGCAACCCCCAACCACCGTCGAGGAAGTTAGAAGCTTCCTCAACCTCACGTGATTTTACCGCAAGCTCGTCGAAGGATTATCCAGTATTGCCCGACCAATGACTCGGCTCTAGAAGAAGACAAGAAGTTCGAATGGATGCCAAGTGTGAAGAGAGCTTCCAGGAGATCAAGAAGAGATAGACCACTACCCCATTTCTGGCGACACCTGATATTCACAAGGAGTTGTGATATACTATGATGCCTCCTGATTTGGAGTGGAAAGTGTTCTAAAGCAAGAAGGCGGAGTCATAGATTACCTTTCAAGGCAACTACGACCTCATGAAGAGAACCATGCTACTCATGACCTTGAGTTAGCAGCAGTGGTTCATGCCCTGGAGACATGGCAACATTACCTCCTAGGGAAGCAATGCAAGATATACACCGATCATAAGAGTCTAAAGTATATCTTCACTCAAAAGGAATTAAACATGAGGTCGACAAGATGGCTGGAGTTAATCGAGGATTATGACCTCAGCGTTCAATACCACCCCGGGAAGGCTAACGTGGTAGCATATGCCTTAAGCAGAAAATGCTTGCCCCATGAATGTTGCAATACAACCAACCTTGTCTGAAGAGCTGGAACAATTTGGCTTAGAGTTGGTTACATATGGGTATTTAGCCAGTCTGGAAGTCGGGCCTACCCTGATGGATAGAGTCAAGAAAGCACAGAAAGGACATGAAAGCATCGAAGGCATCAAGAGGAAGAGGAAGCGAGGTAAGGCCCCAGGATTGTTGGAAGACGAACACGGAGTTGTATGGTACAATAATTGTATCTGTGTACCTAACAAGAAGGATATAAAGGATTTGATCCTGTGAGAAGCCCACGAGACCCCATGCTCCCCTCATCCTGGAGGAACCAAGAAGAATCAAGACCTAATGATAAGCTCGCGCCAACTTTTGCAGGCCCCTTCAAGATCGCCGCAAGATGGGGAGAAGTCGCTTGTCAGCTAAAGATGCCACTAGACTTATTCGTCAAACACAATGTTTTCGGCATGTCATGAGCTTGGTAATACCTCCAAGTTCCTAACAAGCCTGATCTTTACAAGGACATCGATTGTCAAGCCATTGACCTTCAGCCCAATCTGACCTACCATGCGAGAGCCGTTTGCATTTTGAATGAAGCACAACGGCGTACACAAAGACACACATAGCCCTTTACAGCCTGCTAAGTCACGGCCCATTACGGCCTATCCAAATTAGTCCCAGTAGCATCATCTGGGCCGCCCAATATGATTCAAGCCCATTGTCACTTCCGGCCCATGTATGGCCCATGACGTCTTTCGGCCCATATGAGGCCCTTTGTAACTCCTGGCCCATTAACGGCCCGTGGTGAAACTGGCCTGTAATGAACAGTGTATCGCTTTATACCCACCAACAGCCCATTATTTTATTGGGCCGTTTCCAACCCGTGTTATCTTTCAGCCTTCTCAGGGCCCATCTATTCTTGGGCTCATTTCCAGCATTCGGTTACTTACGGCTCGTTACTGGCCCTTTCTCCTTGTGGGCCATATTCAGCCCGTGGTTACAGTCGGCTCATTTGTGGCCCGTTAATCTATTTCGCCATTTACATAGCGTCATCAAATATGGCCCATTAACAACGGCCCGTTACGGTCGGTCCGTGAACGAACGATTCCAACTCTAGCCTTTTTATGACCCATAATGCGGTCTATTATTGTCCCATGTTTGGCCAATTGATCATACGGCCCGTAGAAGGCCCATTGATGCTACGTCACGTATAAGGCCCATTGTTTCTACGGCCCGTAGAAGGCCCATCGTTTCTACGGCCCGTAAAAGGCCCATTGTTTCTATGGATGTAGGAGGCCCATGGTCACTATAGTAAATTTGTAGCCCATGGTTATTGTGGCCTAGTTTTAAAAAATAGGTTATTGCGGCCACTAGCAAACTGCGGAAAAAGAACTGCAGTGACTACAAGCAAACAAATAAACAAGACAACAAGGAAATAAATAAGCAAGCAACTTACGCTAGGCTATTTTATTGAAAGGCTTTTTCTTTAGGCCAGAAATGGTCTTTAATAGGTTAAAAATATTTGAGAAAATTTAGGGAAGCTTAGTGGACATATATTGTCCATATATATGAGTTTCAACACATGGTCATGACCAAAATATTGGTCAAATCCCTCAAAAACCCTTTCTGCACATTTCAAGCTTTTGAAATGTTTACAAAGGAAATATTCTCCATTAAATCCAAGAAAATTCCACCATGTCACAAATGGCCTACTTGATGATCTTGCCAAGTCTCATGTCATGGAGCACAGTATAGCCCCATGAAACCTTCTCAAAACCATTTCTGTCCTTTTTCAAGTTTGAACAACTTTGCACTACCAAACATGTCCAAATAATCTAAAAGTTTGTGAACATGCTTAGATCGCCTAATCATTCACCTAGGCCAAGTGTCATAAGTTGGATAATAGGATAACTTGATCAAAGTGTCACAAAACCCTTTCTACCAGAACAAAATTTGAACAACTCTACATTGTCAACTCACTCCAATTTTGACCCCAATTTTTGTGAGCATGCTTTAATCCTCAAATGATGGAACTAGACTAAGTGGTAAGTCGAGGAGAATATATTTGCATGACTAAATCTTGGAAAATCTATTTCTGTTGATTTCTACGGTTTACAAAAGTTGCATTGGCCAGTTTCTCCATTTGACCTCAAAATTGGTGGGCACTACTAATTTGTAATGCCACTCACTCATGTTAAGTCTCAAAGTAAGTTGATCAACCTAGCTAGCTCAAACCACCATCAAACACCTTCTGACATAATTAAAAACTCCATGTTTTCGCACCTTCCACTTATCTCTATGAGCTAAGATTTTACCATAGCCTCACATAGTCCTCCGCTACCTCGTACATCTTTCCCTGCCCGAGGAGCCATGATTAAGGTGAGGTAGAACCCCATTTTTCTTCTCTAGGCTTCAGTATTCTCCCTCTCTTTTAGCCTCTCTCTCCCTCCTTGACTTTCCAGAGCATCCAAGGCACTCCTCAGTTTTTGCCCATACCCCCTGCAGCTGCCAGACACAAGTGGATGCACGCGTGTGTCGAAAATCCACGGATGCCGGCCAAGAACGTGCTCTGGAGCACGTGGCAGAATACATGACCGTTGACGCCGCGGCCCCCAACCACCTTGGGCCTCCCCAACATGCCAATCAAGGCCCTCGATGTCCGCAACACGATAGTCGTGCAAACCCCCTTCTCTCCCCCTCTCTCTCGCCACCTGCTGCCGCGCCCGATGCCGCCTGGCTCGACCAATGGGTGCACGAGCTCGGGAGCCTCCTGGAACACGCCCCACTCCTCCTTTCCCTCTCCCTCGAGCTGGTCCACACCCACAAACACCATGGACATGGCCGGGTGAGCCAATTCGGCCCCTGGCGTTGCCTAGGCCATGGTCGTCGTCCACGGTACTCCGTAGCTTTGCCATATGAGGCCGCCCCAAGCCCTCCTTTCCATCCCATTTTCCCCCTCTCGCTCCAAGAAGCCCCATTGACCCCATCCAACCCTCCCCCCGAGCCCTCCGTCGCTCCCTAGGGCCGGAGCCGAGCCGCCGGACTCCGCCCAAATTTGTGCCAACCCGAGCCCCTCCTCTCCACCTCGTGGTCTCAAAACATCACCGCCGCCATCATGCATATCTTCCCCGCTCCATTTCTTCCTCTCTGCGGCTGCAGCGTCATGCCCCAACCTTGTCGTCGCCTTCATCCACCGTGGGTGATGCACCGCTCGCATCTGACCGCCCCAGCAGTCGTGGCGCACCTTGGTGGGTGCGTCTGATAACCCACAAGTATAGGGGATCGCAACAGCTTTCGAGGGTAGAGTATTCAACCCAAATTTATTGATTCGGCACAAGGGGAGCCAAAGAATATTCTTGAGTATTAGCAGTTGAGTTGTCAATTCAACCACACCTGGATAACTTAGTATCTGCAGCAAAGTGTTTAGTACCAAAAGTGTTATGATAATAAAGGTAACGGTAGCAAAAGTAAAGATAAATGTTTTTGCGTTTTTGTAGTAGTTGTAACAGTAGCAACGGAAAAGTAAATAAGCGAAGAACAATATGTGAAAAGCTCGTAGGCAATGGATCAATGATGGATAATTATGTCGGATGCGATTCCTCATGCAATAGTTATAACATAGGGTGATATAGAACTAGCTCCAATTCATCAATGTAATGTAGGCATGTATTCCTTAAATAATCGTACGTGCTTATGGAAAAGAACTTGTATGACACCTTTTGTCCTACCCTCCCGTTGCAGCGGGGTCCTTATGGAAACTAAGGGATATTAAGGCCTCCTTTTAATAGAGAACCGGAACAAAGCATTAGCACATAGTGAATACATGAACTCCTCAAACTACGGTCATCACCGAGAAGTATCCCGATTATTGTCACTTCGGGGTTGTCGGATCATAACACATAATAGGTGACTATAGACTTGCAAGATAGGATCAAGAACACAAATATATTCATGAAAACATAATAAGTTCAGATCTAAAACCATGGCACTCGGGCCCTAGTGACAAGCATTAAGCATAGCAAAGTCATAGCAACATCAATCCCAGAACATAGTGGATACTAGGGATCAAACCCTAACAAAACTAACTTGATAACATGGTAAATGTCATCCAACCCATCACCGTTTAGCAAGCCTATGATGGAATTACTCACGCACGGCGGTGAGCATCATGAAATTGGTGATGGAGGATGGTTAATGATGACGACGACGATGAATCCCCCTCTCCGGAGCCTCGAATGGACTCCAGATTAGGGCTTGGCGGCGGCTCCGTGTCATGAAACGCGATGAAACTTTCTCCTTGATTTTTTTCTCCCCGAGACGGAATATATGGAGTTGGAGTTGAGGTCGGAGGAGGTCCAGGGGGCCCATGAGATAGGGGGCGCGCCCTAGGGGGGCACGCCCCCCTGTCTCGTGGACAGGCCGTGGGCCCCCTGGAACTAATTCTTTCGCCAAAAATTCTTATTAATTCCAAAAAGTGCCTCCGTGGATTTCCAGGACATTCTGAGAACTTTTCTTTTCTACACATAAAACAACATCATGGCAGTTCTGCTGAAAACAGCGTCAGTCCGGGTTAGTTTCATTCAAATCATGCAAATTAGAGTCACAAACAAGGGCAAAAGTGTTTGGAAAAGTAGATACGTTGGAGACGTATCAACTCCCCCAAGCTTAAACCTTTGCTTGTCCTCAAGCAATTCAGTTGATAAACTGAAAGTGATAAAGAAAAACTTTTACAAACTCTGTTTGCTCTTGTTGTTGTAACATGAAAAGCCAGCATTCAAGTTTCAGCAAATATTATGAACTAACCAAACTAACAATAACACATAGGTCTCACAATTACTCATATCAATAACATAATCACCTAGCGAGCCATAATAATAAAACTCGGATGACAACGCTTTCTCAAAATAATCATAACCTGATATAACAAAATGGTATCTCGCTAGCCCTTTCTGAGATCGCAAAACATAAATGCAGAGCACCTTTAAAGATCAAGGACTGACTAAACATTGTAATTCATGGTAAAAGAGATCCAGTCAAGTCATACCCAATATAAACCAATAATAATGAATACAAATGAAAATGTGCTCTCCTGCGGGTGCTTTTTAATAAGAAGGGTGATGACTCAACATAAAAGTAAATAGATAGGCCCTTCGCTGAGGGAAGCAGGGATTTGTAGAGGTGCCAGAGCTCGATTTAAAATAGAGATTGAATAACATTTTGAGCGGCATACTTTTGCTGTCAACGCAACAACTATGAGATGGATGTATCTTCCATACTACATGCATTATAGGCAGTTCCCAAACAGAATGGTAAAGGTTTATACTCCCCCAACCACCAACAAGCATCAATCCATAGCTTGCTCAAAACAATGAGTTCCTACAACATATAACAGCCCTGGGGGAGTTTTGTTTAATTATTTTGATTTGCTTTGATCATTTTTGGATCATGGGACTGGGCATCCCGGTTACCGGCCCTTCTCGTGAATGAGGAGCGGAGTCCACTCCTCTTGAGAATAACCCACCTAGCATGGAAGATATAGGCAGCCCTAGTTGAAACATGAGTTGCTCGAGCATAAAAAACAGAATTTCATTTGAAGGTTTGGAGTTTGGCACATACAAATTTACTTGGAATGGCAGGTAAATACCGCATATAGGAAGGTATAGTGGACTCATATGGAACAACTTTGGGGTTTAAGGAGTTTGGATGCACAAGCAGTATTCCCTCTTAGTACAGGTGAAGGCTAGCAAAAGACTAGGAAGCGACCAACTGAGAGAGCGACAACAGTCGTAAACATGCATTAAAATTAATTTACACCGAGTAAAAGCATGAGTAGGATATAATCTGCCATGAACATAAATATCATGAAGGCTATGTTGATTTGATTCAACTTCATGCGTGAACATGTGCCAAGTCGAGTCACTTAATTCATTCAAAGGAGGATACCATCCCAATCATATCACATCATAATCATTCTAATAGCATGTTGGCACGCAAGGTAAAGCATTATAACTCATAGCTAATCAAGCATGGCACAAGTAACTATAATCTCTAAATGTCATTGCAAATATGTTTACTTCATAATAGCTGACTCAGGGACGATGAATCATCATATTTACAAAAACAAAAGAGGTCGAGTTCATACCAGCTTTTCTCATCCCAATAAGTCCATCATATATCATCATTATTGCCTTTCACTTGCACGACCGAACGATGTGTATAATAATAAGGGTGCATGTGCATTGGACTAAGCTGGAATCTGCAAGCATTCAACTCAAAAGAGAAGACAAGGTAATATCGGCTCTAAGTATAATAAACAATCATGCATATAAGAGCCACTAAGCATTTTCAATATGGTCTTCTCGACCCCCAAAAGAAAGAAAAGAAAATAAAACTATTTACACGGGAAAGCTCCCAACAAGTAAAAGAAGAACAAGAAATCTTTTCGGGTTTTCATTTTAATTTCTACTACAAGCATGGAAATTAAACTAACTAATTTTTTTGGTTTTTCTTAAGGTTTATCAAACACATAAGAAGAAAAACTAGAAAAAAGAAATTTAAACTAGCATGGATAATACAATGAAAGAGTGTCAGCACCGACGACTAGTGTGTGAACATGAATGTAAAGTCAGTGAGAAATACGTACTCCCCCAAGCTTAGGCTTTTGTCCTAAGTTGGTCTAATACTAATGACCGCCTGGCTGATATCCATAAGTGAAACTGGGGTAGTACTAAGATGAAGAGGCGACCGCCTCCTGAGCAGCAGCGTGTTGGCGAGCTGCCTCCATTCCCCTCTCATATTCAGTTGCTTCTTCCCTGGTGACAACATATCTTCCTTTTGCCTGATAATCAAAAAGGTAGGGAGCAGGAAGAGTAACAGGGACGACGTTGCGTCTGTTATAGGTTAGTCGATAATGGAGGAATTGTTCATTTCTCTCAAGAAAATGATGGTCAAACATAGCTTCTTTATCCAAATAAACAGGAGGTACAATCATATCCCCCTCTCGTGGAGCTATATTAAGAAAATTAGCTACACAGGTTGCATAAATTCCTCCAAAAAAATCTCCCCTTCTACTATTATTCTGCAACCTACGTGCAACTTTTGCCCCCAAGTTATAACCTTTATAACCTGACACAACACTCTTGAGGACACAAAGATCAGGGGCACACATGTGACATACTTCATCCTTACCGTTAATGCATCTACCAATAAAGAGAGCAAAGTAATGTATAGCAGGAAAATGAATGCTCCCTATGGTAGCTTGTGTTACATCCCTAGATTCTCCCACAGTAATACTAGCAAGAAAATCTCTAACTTCAGATTTGGGAGGATTATTAACATTACCCCACTGCGGGAGTTTGCAAGCAGTTGTGAAATCCTATAAATCCATGGTATAAGATGTATCATAAATATCAAACATAACACTAGGAGAATTACGCGCAGAAATATATTCGAACCTCCGCACAAAGGAATCAGTCAATTGATAATATTGAGGACACTTATCTTGTAAGAAGTCCTCCAGCTCGGCATTACGCACATACGCATCAAATTCCTCCTTGAAGCCTGCTTCGACCATAAAATCATCGGATGGCCACTCGCAAGCCCGTACATTTACGTCCCTTGGCAAATTAACATCTTGTTCACGTATAGCAATCCTTGGCCCTTTCTTTGCCGAGGAACCACCTTGGTACATTCTTCTAAGCATATTTCTTTTTCTGAAATTTCTGAAATTTTAGTAACTTCAAAATAAAAGTGGATAAAACTAAACAAGATTGATAGCAACTACTCCTACAAGTGCCTAGAGCCTATATCATGCATTGGAATTGCTTGGGACCTCAAAAATTTAACATGCAAGCTCAAGAACATGGTCACCTATGAAGCAAAAATTTGCAATGAATAAAGCACTAGAACAAAAACTAATTGGACCAATGGAGGAGTCACATACCAAGCAACAATCTCCCAAAGCAGTTTTGTGAATGGAGCTTTGAGCTAGGAGATCGAAAATCGCAGCAAAACGAGCTAGAACTCGGGCTTGACCTGGATGGGGATTTTTTCGGTAGAAGATGAAGTGTGTGGGTGCTGGCATAAGTGGAGGGGAGCCACCAGGGGCCCACAAGACAGGGGGGCGCACCCTCCTCTCTCGTGGCCTGGTGCTTGCCCCTCCTGCAGTGTTTTCAGTGCCTAAAATCCTCAAATATTCCAGAAAAAATCATACTAAATTTGCAGGGCATTTGGAGCACTTTTATTTTCTGACTATTTTTTTAATGCATGGATAATTCAGAAAACAGACGGATAATACTATTTTTTCTTTATTTATTCTAAATAATAGAAAGTAAAAAGAGGGTATAGAAGGTTGTGCCTTCTAGTTTCATCCATCTCGTGATCATCAAAATGAATCCACTAACAAGGTTGATCAAGTCTTGTTAACAGGCTCATTCTGAATAACACGGAACCGGAGAAATTTCAAATAACACTAAGTTACCTCAACGGGGATATGAAAATCCCCAACAATAAGAATATCATACTTTTTCTTGATAGTAGGGAGAGGAAATTCAAAACCTCCAAAAATGATAGTTGGAACTTTTTCAATAGAATTGATGCTATGAACTTGAGATTGTTTCCTCGGAAAGTGTACCGTATGCTCATTACCATTAACATGAAAAGTGACATTGCCTTTGTTGCAATCAATAACAGCCCCTGCAGTATTAAGAAAAGGTCTACCAAGGATAATAGACATACTATCGTCCTCGGGAATATCAAGAATAACAAAGTCCGTTAAGATAGTGACATTTGCAACCACAACAGGCACATCCTCACAAATACCGACAAGTATAGCAGTTGATTTATCAGCCATTTGCAAAGATATTTTAGTAGGTGTCAACTTATTCAATTTAAGTCTACGATACAAAGAGAGAGGCATAACACTAACACCGGCTCCAAGATCACATAAAGCAGTTCTAACATAATTTCTTTTAATAGAGCATGGTATAGTTGGTACACCCGGATCTCCAAGTTTCTTGGGTATTCCACCCTTAAAAGTGTAATTAGCAAGCATGGTGGAAATTTCAGCTTCCGGTATATTTCTTTTATTTGTGATGATATCCTTCATATACTTAGCATAAGGATTTACTTTCAGCATATCAGTTAAGCGCATACGTAAGAAAATAAGTCTAATCATTTCAGCAAAGCGCTCAAAATCCTCATCATCCTTTGACTTGGATGGTTTAGGAGGAAAGGGCATGGGTTTCTGAACCCATGGTTCTCTTTCTTACCGTGCTTCCTAGCAACAAAATCTCTCTTATCATAACGTTGATTCTTTCATTGTGGGTTATCAAGATCAACAGCAGGTTCAATCTCTACATCATTGTCTTCGCTAGGTTGAGCATCAACATGAACATTATCACTAGGTTCATGTTCATCACCTGATTGTGTTTCAGCATCAGAAACAGAAATACCATTGGGATTCTCATGTGTGTCTATAGTAGGTTCATTAGAAGCATCCAAAGTCCTATCCTTTTTCTTCTTCATCTTTTTAGAAGAACTAGGTGCCTCTAAATTATTTCTCTGAGAATCTTGCTCGATTCTCTTAGGGTGGCCTTCAGGATATAAAGGTTCCCGAGTCATTCTACCAGTTCTAGTAGCCACTCTAATAGCAAAGTCATTTTTATTATTCAATTCATCAAGCACATCATTTTGAGCTTTGAGTACTTGCTCAGCTTGAGTAGCAACCATAGAAGCATATTTGCTAATGCGGTGAAGTTCATCTTTAACTCTAGCCATATTATCACCTACGCGTCCTATCTCGAAAGCATTATTCTTTAACTCTCTACCAACATAAGCATTAAAACTTTCTTGTCTAGCCATAAAGTCATCAAATTCATCTAAGCATGGGCTATGAAATTTAGTAGAGGGTATTTCAACTTTATCATATCTATAGAGAGAATTTACCTTTACTACGCGTGTCGGGTTATCAAGACAATGTGGTTCTTCAGGCGGTAAATTAAGACCATGTATGTCTTCAATAGGAGGTAAATTCTTAACATCTTCAGCTTTAATGCCTTTTCTTTCATTGATTTCTTTGCCTCTTGCATATCTTCAGGACTGAGAAATAAAACACCTCTCTTCTTTGGAGTGGGTTTAGGAATAAGCTCAGGAGTTGGCTCAATTGGTTCAAGAATTACTTCAGGAACTGGCTCGGGAAGAGTCCAATTATTTTCATTAGTCAACATATTATTCAATAATATTTCAGCTTCGTCGACTGTTCTTTCCCTGAAAACACAACCAGCACAACTATCCAAGTAGTCCTTGGAAGCATCGGTTAGTCCATTATAAAAGATATCAAGTATTTCATTTTTCTTAAGAGGATGATTAGGCAAAGCATTAAGTAACCGGAGAAGCCTCCCCCAAGCTTGTGGGAGACTCTCTTCTTTGATTTGCACAAAATTATATATTTCTCGCAAGGCAGCTTGTTTCTTATGAGCAGGGAAATATTTAGCAGAGAAGTAATAAATCATATCCTGGGGACTACGCACATAACCAGGAGCAGGAGAATTATACCAAGTCTTAGCATCACCCTTTAATGAGAATGGAAATATCTTAAGGATGTATAAATAGTGAGACTTCCCATCATGAGTAAATAGGGTGGCTATATCATTCAACTTGGTAAGATGTGCCACAACAGTTCAGATTCAAGGCCATAAAAAGGATCAGATTCAACTAAGGTAATAATATAAGGATCAACAGAGAATTCATAATCCTTATCAGTAACACAGATAGGTGAAGTAGCAAAAGCAGGATCGGGTTTCATTCTAGCATTAAGAGACTGCTGCTTCCATTTAGCTAATAATTTCTTAAGATCATTTCTATCATTGCAAGCAAGAATTTCCATAGCAGCTTTTTCATTCATAACATAACCCTTAGGAACAACAGGTAATACATAATCATTGGGGGGGCCTTCATCATCACTATCATCAATAATAGGTTCTTCAATATTTTCATTCCCCCTAACTCTACCAAGTTGTTCATCTAGAAATTCACCTAATGGCACAGTAGTATCACGCACATAAGTAGTTTCGTCATGCATAGCAGAAGTGGCATCATCAATAACATGCGATATATCATAATTCATAGCAGTAGCAGGTTTAGGTGTCGCAAGCCTACTAATAACGGAAGGAGAATCTAGTGCAGAGCTAGATGGCAGTTCCTTACCTCCCCTCGTAGTTGAGGGAAAAATAGTAGTTCGATCATCTTTCAAGTTCTTCATAGTGATCAACAGATATAATTCCCAAGTGACTCAGAGAATAGAGCTATGCTCCTCGGCAACGGCGCCAGAAATTAGTCTTGATAACCCACAAGTATAGGGGATCGCAACAGCTTTCGAGGGTAGAGTATTCAACCCAAATTTATTGATTCGACACAAGGGGAGCCAAAGAATATTCTTGAGTATTAGCAGTTGAGTTGTCAATTCAACCACACCTGGATAACTTAGTATGTGCAGCAAAGTGTTTAGTAGCAAAAGTGGTATGATAATAAAGGTAACGGTAGCAAAAGTAAAGATAAATGTTTTTGGGTTTTTGTAGTAGTTGTAACAGTAGCAACGGAAAAGTAAATAAGCGAAGAAAAATATGTGAAAGGCTTGTAGGCAATGGATCAGTGATGGATAATTATGCCGCATGCGATTCCTCATGCAATAGTTATAACATAGGGTGATATAGAACTAGCTCCAATTCATCAATGTAATGTAGGCATGTATTCCTTAAATATCATACGTGCTTATGGAAAAGAACTTGTATGACACCTTTTGTCCTACCGTCCCGTTGCAGCAGGGTCCTTACGGAAACTAAGGGATATTAAGGCCTCCTTTTAATAGAGAACCGGAACAAAGCATTAGCACATAGTGAATACATGAACTCCTCAAACTATGGTCATCACCGAGAAGTATCCCGATTATTGTCACTTCGGGGTTGTCGGATCATAACACATAGTAGATGACTATAGACTTGCAAGGTAGGATCAAGAACACACATATATTCATGAAAACATAATAGGTTCAGATCTGAAATCAAGGCACTCGGGCCCTAATGACAAGCATTAAGCATAGCAAAGTCATAGCAACATCAATCTCAGAACATAGTGGATACTAGGGATCAAACCCTAACAAAACTAACTTGATTACATGGTAAATCTCATCCAACCCATCACCGTCCAGCAAGCCTACGATGGAATTACTCACGCACGGTGGTGATCATCATGAAATTGGTGATGGAGGATGGTTGATGATGACGACGGCGATGAATCCCCCTCTTCGGAGCCCCGAACGGACTCCAGATCAGCCCTCCCGAGAGAGATTAGGGCTTGGCGGCGGCTCCGTGTCGTGAAACGCGATGAAACTTTCTCCTTGATTTTTTTCTCCCCAAGACGGAATATATGGAGTTGGAGTTGAGGTCGGAGGAGGTCCAGGGGGCCCACGAGATAGGGGCCGCGCCCTAGGGGGGGTGCCCCCTGTCTCGTGGACAGGCCGTGGGCCCCTTGGCACTAATTCTTTCGCCAAAAATTCTTATTAATTCCAAAAAGTGCCTCCGTGGATTTCCAGGACATTCCGAGAACTTTTCTTTTCTTCATATAAAACAACATCATGGCAGTTCTGCTGAAAACAGCGTCAGTCCGGGTTAGTTTCATTCAAATCATGCAAATTAGAGTCCAAAACAAGGGAAAAGTGTTTGGAAAAGTAGATACGTTGGAGACGTATCAGCGTCACGCTCTCCTGAATCCGTCAGTGTGCTCGGCGTCGCCGGAGGTGGCCGGTGCCGCCGGAGAGAGCACTGGTGCTGCTCGGCCCCTCCTCCCCAGCCTCTGCTCCGGGCTCCGCTCGTCAGCAACCTGGTGGGTGGGCCCCGCCCGTTTAAGTGAAGACGGACTGGCATAAACCCGTCTCCCCCAGGAGAAAGCACACTCAACAGAAGACATCTTCGACATTGCCCTATCACCCGCGTGACCGAACCGCTGGGCCGGCCTACTAGCTGTCCCTCGCCCAGAGCATAGAATAAGGGTATAGCCTTTTTTCTTTTTCTTTTTTCAGATGACTTATAAATCCACAAGTAAATGAAATGGACTCCAAATTTGATGATTCAAATTTATAGTAGTTCATAAATTCATGCTCTATCACATGGTGCAACTTGCACATTATTCCAGAATGTGTTTCTTCATAATTATTTATCAAATCTCTTTTTTCCATTTCTATGATAAACTTTAGAAAATCACAGAGGGCTCAAACTTGATCCAAAAGCCATGATTCAAATTTCTAGATACATATAAGTTCACAACTTAGGTTATGAACATTTTTGTTAATACTTTTTGTGCCACGCAAAATAATGAGCCATTTCTTCATATTTGTCAACTTTGCAAATTCATAGGAAAAGCATTTGAACTCCAAATCCAGTGAAACAAATTTCTAAATGTTTCTAAAATCATGCCTGATTTAATGGGTACTTTTACTCATTTTATAAAAGGGCATCATGTGGACAACTTGCGGATCCATTAAATCCATTGATTCCATCATATTGAAATGTTCAGGAATATCCATTGATCCAATTCCAATGAAACCACTCTGGTTATTTTCCATATAACCAGGGATGTCCTAGAAAAGTCAAATTCCTACTTTTAGAACACTTTTATTCTTGCCTTGTTGTGTTGCTTATTGTGATTGTTTCCGACGTTAGTTGACGAAGTAGACAGAGTATTTGGACAAGGACCAGAAGATTTGAAGACTTTGTTAGGCCAGGCAAGCAGCCCTTTCACCATGATTCACCCCTCTTGTTCATCGATAAATTTCCCATATGCATGATGACGTTGTTGAATATGAGCTTGATATAATCGTTGCATTGATGCATGCCCATTGGTACTTGCATGTTTGTAGCTCTATGTTGTGCTAAAGATGCGATGAAAAATACTTGATATTGACGCATGATGGTTGCAGCTATGCCATAATCATCTGTTGGTTATAGTCCTTTGAAAAAAACCATCGGGTGCCCCTAATGCCCGTGGGTAATGTTGAACTAGGTCACCACTTGATGAAGAAGTGGTGCACCGAAGCCAGTGAATATGTGTTGTTTACATAGATGTATTAGATTTAATATTCGTTGACCGTCCCAACCCTACATGCACAACCACTCTACCCTTATATGGGAAAGGGCATTATTGATTACGTAGTTTGTGTTAACATGGATGCCCGCATTACTAGTGACGAGAGTGACGTGGTCACTCTCAGGACGGGGTCGTGCCAGGTAGGGCGGCTGTGACTGTTTTTACAGGGCACCGGACACACCATTGGTACCCCATGCTTGTGATATGTGATGAATATGGGAGCGTGGCTCCAGAAAAAATATATTACGTGACAATGTTTGACACGGGGGCTGCTACCAATCGAGTGGACTCCTTGTTAGTCACGTCTAGGGAAATGTAGTGATCGGGTGCTTACCCCGTGTACTTGAGGTACCATAGGTAGTGACACGAAAGCTTCCTGGATCTTGTGGGTAAAGTGTGCAAACTCTGCAAAGTGTCAAACTATTCGAATAGCTATGCCCACGGTCAAGGACAGTTGGGTGGTGCTGCTTAGACTATGTCCATATGTTTCTGAAAAACAACACGGGTTAAGAATATTGCTGATGATGTGAATCATGAGGAAGGTCACGATGAGTTTGAAATGGAGTTGTGGATAACTCCCTCTCTTTATGTTGATATCTATAACTTCTTGTTACATGTAGGAGACACATGCATGAACCCTGGGAGGGTACTGATCATACTTGCATGATGAAAACTAGCAATTCCCTGAAATGCCAACCTAGAATTGAAACCATGGATATTTATCTTGTTATCATTCATGGGTTGCTTGCGAGTACATTCAAAGTACTCATTGGCTTGCCACTGGTTATTTTATTGGCCAGGCATGAAAGAACATGACATAATGAATAGTACCTTGGTGAAGAACATGCGAGCTAGTACGCTTTCTAGTTAGAATGCTTGTAGGGTTAAGGCAGATGGCATGGGCCCAAGTTGTCAATGAAGTTTTCTGTTGCGATGATATACTCAAGACATGAGCATTATGGTCATAATTTGTGTAAGACGGTATGTATGGATGAAAGACTCTTGTTATTTAGCTTCTGTGTGTTCATTGAGCATTGATCTGTGGGATCACTATACACGTGCATTCGGTGATCACGACTTATGAGTCGGGGTCCCCACACCCCCTCTCCTGGCGCGCTAGGTGGATTGTCCACAGACTACAAAAAAAATATACTTCCATGATGATACGTGTTTGTCACAGTAGGTCACGTTTTCTGTCATGCATGTACATCCATGACGAATTTATGATAGAATCAAGATAGTCATTACTTGTGTTGTCGTAGAAGTGTTCTGTGACATTACCAAAATTATCATCACGGAATTGTCCACTTCCATGACGATTAATCACGCGTCATAGAAGTACTTTCGGAGGGAGCTCGTCGGCGGCGACGGCTGCGTTCGGGCGAGTGAGAGAGAGGAAGCAGAGGAGAGAAATGAGGCAGAGGGAGAGAGCGAGGGGGTCCAGGGGGTCGCGCTGGCGTCGTCTAGGCGCGACGAGGGGGTGCCAGGCAGGCTAGGAGGGAGGAGGTGGCCGGGGCGCGTGCGTGCGCGCGTCGGCCGCACGCGCGTCCTCCTGGCAGAGGAGGAAGGCGACAGGGGGGGTAGCGGTGGCGGGCTGGGCCGCCAGCTGGAGTTGGGCCAGGTGGGCTGAGAGGTGAGCGCCAGGTAGTCCTTCTGCTCTTTCCTTTTACTTATTGTTTTCTATTTTCTTTCTTCCTCTGTTTTGATTTAGTTTAGCAACTAAATCATTTTAATAAATTCTGTAGGTTTTTATGTGGCTTGCTAAAATATATACAAAGCCACTCACAAACTTCCAGAATAATTGGAGTCATATTTAATATATATTAAATATAAATCCAAAGCAAATAGTTATTGGATTAATTCAAATGGCCAAAATAAATATCTCTGTGACTCCAAAAATATTGGTTTGAATTTTACCTCTTACCAATATTTCTATGGAATAACAGGAACATTTTCTTGGACTCATTTGAGAAGATTTAAATGTTGGTTATTTTTAGAGGTTTCATGAGGCTTTTGAAAATTCCTCAATTCAAATTTCATTTGAATTTAAACATGATGCACACATGGAAGCAAGCATAGGTCAGGCCAGAACTAGGAATGTGACAGGAACGGAGGGAGTATAAAATAACAACTTTATTATTGCCTCCAGGGCATATTTCCTTCAGTCTCCCACTTGCACTATAGCCAATAATCTAGTTCACATCGCCATGTGATTTAACACCAATAGTTCACATCTGTATTTGATTAACACCCATAGTTCACATCGCCATGTGATCAACACCCAAAGGGTTTACTAGATTCAATAATCTAGTTCACACCGCTATGTGATTAACACCCAAAGAGTATTATCGTGTGATCATGTTTTGCTTGTGAGGGAAGTTTAGTCAATGGGTTTGCCACATTCAGAGGCGTATGTATTTTGCAAATTTTCTAAGTCTACAATGCTCTGCATGGAGCTACTCTAGCTAATTGCTCCCACTTTCAATATGTATCTAGATTGAGACTCAGAGTCATCTGGATCAGTGTAAAAGCTTGCATCGACGTAACTCTTTACGATGAACTCTTCATCACCTCCATAACCGAGAAATATTTCCTTGGTCCTTTTAGGTAACTAAGGATAACTTTTACCGCTATCTATTGATCCACTCCTGGATCACTATCGTACCCCCTCGCCAAACTCACAGCAAGGCACACAACTAGTCTGGTACATAGCATGGCATACTTTATAGAACCTATGACTGAGGCATAGGGAAAGCCTTTCATTCTCTTTCTATCTTTTGCCATGGCCGGGCTTTGAGTCTTACTGAACTTTACACCTTGTAATACAGGCAAGAACTCCTTCTTTGACTGATCCATTTTGAACTCTTTCAAAATATTGTCAAGGTATGTACTCATTGAAAAATCTTATCAAGAGTTTTGATTTATCTCTATAGATCTTTGATGCCCAATATGTAAGCAGCTTTACCGAGGTCTTTCTTTGAAAAACTCCTTTCAAACTCTCCTTTATGATTTCCAGAAGATTCTACATCATTTCCGATCAACAATATGTCATTCACATATACTTATCAGAAAGGTTGTAGTGCTCCCACTCACTTCCTTGTAAATACAGGCTTCACCGCAAGTCTATATAAAGATATATGCTTTGATCAACTCATCAAAGCATATATTACAACTCCGAGATGCTTGCACCAGTCCATTGATAGATCGCTGGAGCTTGCACACCTTGTTAGCACCTTTCGGATCGACAAAACCTTCTGGTTGCATCATATACAACTCTCCTTAGAGATATCCATTTAAGGAATGAAGTTTTGACATCTATTTGCCATATTTCATAAAATGCAGCAATTCCTAACATGATTCGGATAGACTTAAGCATCGCTATGAGTGAGAAAATCTCATCATAGTCAATACCTTGAACTTGTTGAAAAACTTTTTGTGACAAGTCGAGCTTTGTAGATAGTAACACTACCATCAGTGTCCGTCTTCCTCTTGAAGATCCATTTATTTTTTATGGGTCGCCGATCATCGAGCAAATCCACCAAAGTCCACACTTTGTTCTCATACATGGATCCTATCTCAGATTTCATGGCCTCAAGCCATTTATCGAAATCTGGGCTCATCATAGCTTCTTCATAGTTCGTAGGTTCGTCTTGATCAAGTAACATGACTTCCAAAACAGGAATACCATACCACTCTGGTGCGGATCGTGCTTTGGTTAACCTATGAGGTTCTATAGCAACTTGTTCTGAAGTTTCATGATCTTTATCATTAGCTTCCTCCCCAGTTAGTGTAGGCATCACGGGAAAAAAAATCTCGGATGAGCTACTTTCCAAATTGAGAGTAGGTACAATTACCTTATCAAGTTCTACTTTCCTCCCACTCACTTCTTTCGAGAGAAACTCCTTCTCTAGAAATGTTCTGTTCTTAGCAACAAAAATCGTGCCTTCAGACTTGTGGTAGAAGGTGTACCCAATTGTCTCCTTAGGGTATCCTATGAAGACGCACTTCTCCGATTTGGGTTCGAGCTTATCGGGCTGAAGCCTTTAAACATAAGCATCGCATCCCCAAACTTTAAGAAACGACAGCTTAGGTTTGTTGCCAAACCATAGTTCATACAATGTCATCTCAATGGATTTTGACGGTGCCCTATTTAATGTGAATGTAGTTGTCTCCAATGCATAACCCCGAAACGATAGTGGTAACTCGGTAAGAGACATCATAGATCGCACCATATCTAATAAAGTGAGGTTATGATTTTCGGAGACACCATTACGATGTGGTGTTATAGGTGGCGTCAGCTGTGAAACTATTCCATATTGTTTTAAATGAAGGCCAAACTCGTAACTCAAATATTCTCCTCCACGATCAGATCATAGAAACTTTATTTTCTTGTTACGATGATTCTCCACTTCACTCTGAAATTCTTTGAACTTTTCAAATGTTTCAGACTTGTGTCTCATTAAGTAGATATACCCAT
Organism: Triticum aestivum; assembly: GCF_018294505.1. Taxonomy (NCBI): domain Eukaryota; kingdom Viridiplantae; phylum Streptophyta; class Magnoliopsida; order Poales; family Poaceae; genus Triticum; species Triticum aestivum. The sequence goes on from NC_057801.1 coordinate 344,329,801, forward strand.
ATCTGCTCAAATCATCTGTGAAGGTCAGAAAATAACGGTACTCGCCACGAGCATCAACACTCATCGGACTGCATACATCGGTATGTATTATTTCCAATAGGTCATTAGCTCGTTCCATTGTTCCGGAGAATGGAGTTTTGGTCATCTTTCCCATAAGGCACGGTTCACAAGTATCAAATGATTCATAATCGTGATTCCAAAAGTCCATTTGCATGGAGTTTCTTCATGAGCTTTACACTGATATGACCCAAACGGCAGTGCCACAAGTATGTTGCACTATCATTATCAACTTTGCATCTTTTGGCATCAATATTATGAATATGTGTATCACTATGGTCGAGATTCAATAAACCATTAACATTGGGTGTATGACCATAGAAGGTTTTATTCATGTAAACAGAATAGCAATTATTCTCCATTTTTAATGAATAACCGTATTGCAATAAACATGATCTACTCATATTCATGCTCAACGCAAACACCAAATAACATTTATTTAGGTTCAACACAAATCCCGAAAGTATAGGGAGTGTGCGATGATCATCATATCAATCTTGGAACCACTTCCAACACACATCGTCACTTCACCCTCAACTAGTCTCTATTTATTCTACAACTCCTGTTTCGAGTTACTAATCTTAGTAATCGAACAAGTATCAAATACCTAGGGGTTACTATGATCACTATTAAGGTACACATCAATAACATGTATATCAAATATACCTTTGTTCACTTTTGCCATCCTTCTAATCCACCAAATATTTGGAGTAGTTCTGCTTCCAGTACCATTTCCTTTGCAGTAGAAGCACTCAGTTTTAGGCTTAGGTCCAGCTTTGGGCTTCTTCACGGGAGTGACATTGCTTGCCATTCTTCTTGAAGTTCCCTTTCTTTCCCTTTTCCATTTTCTTGAAACTAGTGGTCTTGTTTAATCATCAACACTTGATGCTTTTTCTTGATTTCTACCTTCGTCGATTTCAGCATCACGAAGAGCTCGGGAATCGCTTTCGTCATCCCCTGCATATTATAGTTCATCATGAAGTTCCAGTAACTTGGTGATGGTGACTAGAGAATTCTGTCAATCACTATATTATCTGGAAGATTAACTCCCACTTGATTCAAGCGATTGTAGTACCTAAATATTCTGAGCACATGCTCACTAGTTGAGCTATTCTCCTCCATCTTGTAGGCAAAGTACTTGTCAGAGGTCTCATACCTCTCGACACGGGCATGAGTCTGTAATACTAATTTCATCTCTTGGAACATCTCATATGCTCCATGGCATTCAAACCGTTTTTTAAGTCCCGGTTCTAAACCGCAAAGCATGGTGCGCTAAACTATCAAGTAGCCATCATATTGAGCTAGCCAAACATTCATAACGTGTGCATCTGCTCCTGCAATAGGTCTGTCACCTAGCGGTGCATCAAGGACATAATTCTTCTATGCAGCAATGAGGATAAACCTCAGATCACGGACCCAGTCTGCATCATTGCTTCTATCATCTTTCAACTTAGTTTTCTCTAGGAACATAAAAAACATAAGGGAGCTATAACGCGAGCTATTGATCTACAACATAATTTGCAAATACTATCGTGTCACGCCCAAGATGCGACCCTATCCTAAAGGAACTCGAAGGTCCCACCAAGGATAGAAGCGCATCTTGAAGACACTTTTCCAAGGTGGATATCATTACATCAAACCATTACATAATAGTTGGGAATACATACATGAGGCACAAACGCCCCAAGAATACATCAACATCATACAAGAGATCAACATCCAACTACGGATGGTACAAACAGAAACTCGAACGACATCCACCCTGCTAGCCCAAGCTGACGACCTGGAACCTATCCCTTGATCGAAGAAGAAGCAGAAGAAGAACTCCAAAACAAGCAAGTATCGCTCTCGCGTCATGATCATCGCATAACCTACACCTGCAACTGTTGTTGTAGTAATCTGTGATCCACGAGGACTCGGCAACCTCATTACCATGGGTATCAAGACTAGCAAAGCTTAATGGGTATGGAAAGGATAAGTGGTGAGGTTGCAGCAGAGACTAAGCATATATGGTGGCTAACATATGCAAATAAGAGCGAGAAGAGAAGCAAACAGAACGATCGTGAAGCTAGCAATGATCAAGAAGTGATCTTGAACTCCTACTTACGTCAAACATAACCCAAAAATCGTGTTCACTTCCCGGACTCCGCCGAAAAGAGACCATCACGGCTACACACGCGGTTGATGTGTTTTAATTCGAATGTGGTGTCAAGTTCTCTACAACCGGATATTAACAAATTCCTATCTACCACATAACCACGGGCACGGCTCTCAAAAGTTTATACCCTGCAGGGGTGTCCCAACTTAGCCCATCACAAGATCTCACGGTCAACGAAGGATATTCCTTCTCCCAGGAAGACCCGATCAAACTCGGAATCCTGGTTTACAAGACATTTTGACAATGGTAAAACAAGACAAACAAAGCCGCCCGATGTGCCGACAAATCCCGATAGGAGCTGCACATATCTCATTCTCAGGGCACACCGGATGAGACATCCTAGGAGTAAAACCAGACCTCAAGTTTCCCCGAGGTGGCCCCGCAGTCTACTCGGTTCAGACCAACACTCTAAGGAGCACCGGCCCGGGGGGGTTAAATAAAGATGACCCTCAGGCTCCGGAAACCCAAGGGAAAAAGGCTTAGGTAGGCAAATGATAAAACCAAGGTTGGGCCTTGCTGGAGGAGTTTTATTCAAGGCAAACTGTCAAGGGGGTCCCATAAATCACCCAACCGCGTAAGGAACACAAAATCAAGGAACATAACACCGGTATGACGGAAACTAAGGTGGCAAGAGTGGAACAAAACACCAGGCATAAGGCCGAGCCTTCCACACTTTACCAAGTATATAGATGCATTAATTAAATAAGAGATATTGTGATATCCCAACATAATACTGTCCATCATGGAGCAATCTTCAACTTCACCTGCAGCTAGCAACGCTATAAGAGGGGCTGAGCAAAGCGGTAACATAGCCAAACAACTGTTTGCTAGGAAGGGTGAAAAGGTTAGAGGCTGATATGGCAGTTTGGGAGGCTTGAAGAGCAAATGATAGGTAGTGCAGCATAGCGATGGAATGAAGCAACTATCATAGCAATGATAGTAATGAGATCCAAGGTGATAGTCATCTTGCCTGAAATCCCGCAAGGAAGAAGAGCGAGACCATGAAGAAGACGAACGGACGAAGACGAGCCAAGCGTAGTCGAATGAATCCTCATGATCGCAATGAAACAGGAACTATCGAGAAGAAGCACAACCGGAAAGAAGCAAACAACAAGGTAAACACACAACACATAGACATGGCATGATGCTCAACCAAGTATGACGCATGTCCAGTTTAGTGATGCATGACATGGCAAAGTGCACAGACAACACTACAAGTTAAGTGGAGCTCAATATGCAACGGGTTGCATATTGACGAAACTCCACATACAATTATTTAGTTCACTCCCGTTTATGCTACCCAACAATATCAAAGGTTGTAACATGGCAAGAGGGGAAGCATAATGAAACTACCTATCTAGGCAAGTTTAAATGAGGCCGGAACAAAAGACGACAATTCCAAAAAATCCTCATGTGCATATTTAGAATTTGGTACTGTTCTGCTCTAAACCATATTTTATTGTTAAACGGGAAAATAAAGTGCAACAAGTTAATCTATGCATTTTTCTAGATAAGTTACATATAAAGTTTATTAAATTTGAAGCTACGGCTATTAAGTTGCCATTTTAACATGGCATTTATGCAAATTAACGCAAACAACAATTTTAAATATTTTTAACATGGATGAAAGTTGGATATTGTGAAAGTACATGAAAATCTGAGCAAGATGCATATATGACTGATTCATTTGGATGCATGGGTATTTAGTTATTAACAATTTAAAATGATGGCATTTCCTGTAAATATGCTTGCACTGAAAAAGATAAAACCATATAGCAGGAGAAAGAAAAAACACATGCTTGGGCCGAAAGCAGCATAGTGCAGCAGCCCAGAAGAAGATCTGGCCCGAAGGTGATGAGTGAGTGTGCGTGTGTGCAAAATAAAAGAAACAGAGCAAAACAGGGGTAACTGGGACTTGAACCCAAGAGCTCCTGCAGGTTCGACACCGGGATCAACCAGTTGAGATAGGATGCATGTGTGATGCTTGATCGGTTCGGCTTTCCATGACACATCCTCTCGGACAGATCTGAACTGAAGAACCACGAATATATAGCAAAATAAAAAGGATTAAAAGGGGGCGAGTGGGATTCGAACCCCAGAACCCTCGATCGGATGGAGTGGCACTTGCCACTGTGTTGTCTTAGCATTTGTTACATGGGAGCGTAAGCGAACCTTAAGAGGACCTGGAAGAGCCAACCTTGGCCCTTCATGGTCGCATGGAGATCGCCGGCAACGATGGCGACCAAAGCAGTGGCGGTTGAGGCTAGAGAGTGGCGGCGGGTGGTGCGGAACTCGGTGGGGTTGCGGTCCTGCAAGAGGAGCAGCTACGGAACGTGCAAGCGCGGGGCTGCTCGAGCACAAGCTTGAGCTCGTCTCGGGCCTGAAGAATAAGAAGGCTGGGGATGCGCGAGTGGTTGCGGGTGCGGCGAGCGACGCAGAGCATGGACGCTCGCGTGTGGATGCATGCAAGGTGGGGCGCATCGGGCAAAATACAAGAAATACGAGCTTGCTCGCTGCCATGGCGTCCATGGCCTCGAGCGTGACGGGATCGACGGCTACACGGACGGATTCAACAAGGGCACAAGGCTGGGAGGAGCGACTACTCACCAGGGGCTCGAGCACCACGACGCGGGGGCTGGAGACGCGACGCTGAGGGCGAGGCGAGGCGCTGATCAGGGTGTCGCCCTCGGGCCCATGAAGTAGGGGAAGAAGACGGCGACGATGGCGTTGGCTTGGCATCCCTCGGCGACGGAGTGGAAGAAGGTGTCCTACAGGACGGCGAGGAAGCAGATGAACGCGCCGGAGGTGGCTGGACTCGATCGGAGGGTCACCGGCATCGCGGACGCACTCCCGGTAGCGCTCGGTCTCACTCGGGGAAGGAGAAGCGGGGCAGGGAAGAGCCCTTGTTGGGTGGCGGCGGAGACGGGGAAACCCTAAAGGGTTAGGTGCGGACGTCGAGGGGGATCTTATTGGCAGTGGCGGAGCTAGCATTTGAGAACAGAGTGGTCCGCCCTTAATTTTTTTTAAGAAATACTTCCTCCTTCTGATAATATGACCAAAAAACATTATGTCAAAAACGCTTTTATATTATGGGATGGAGGGGTACTAATTACAAATATCACATAGAAATAGATCAATATGATCTTACAAACACACTGAAATTCTTCATTAAGTCTAAGTTTTGCATAAAAAAGCCTACATAGCACATACTGTATGGACCATAGTACAATTCTGCAATAAGAATTGCTTTCTATCAATAAAGCTATTTGGGGCACCAGTGATGTGCAAAATTATGCATGTGTTCGATTCATCTATAGGGTAGCATAATACAACAACAACAAAAAAAAACCTAAATCAGAAATAAGGTATTTGATACCTTAAATGTAGCTAACCTGCTAAGTTGCTGCCGCCGGACTGGGGCACTGGGCGGTAGCCACCGGCTTTGTAGTGGCGTCAAGCGGACGGGGGCAGGGGCACAGCCGCATGGCAGTGCATGGCAGGGGCTTGGACGGCTGGGCGCACGCAGCTCGCAGGGGGCGGGAAGGAGAGGCGGGATCCACCTCGGCGGCTGGGCTCCGGCCGGCGACCGGCGAGGGCAAGGCAGGGCATGGCTGCACGGCTCTGAGAGGGCGTTGGGACGAGGCGGCTGTCCCTTGGCTCAACGTGGACGACAGGATGAGGCGTCGCTTGGGCTGGGTCAATAGCTAAGTTTAATTGGGCCGATTTTTTTCTCTGGCCCAATTAAACATCCATACGTATATATAGGCTCGTCCAAAATTCCAGGGTGGGCCGCGGCCCACCCTAGCCACCCTGTAGCTCCGCCCCTGCTTATAGGGGGGTGCGGGCATGGCTGGCTCGGCCACTGTGGCCATGTGGGCGCCATGCCCGCTACTTTTACCGTGAGGGAGAGAGAGGGCAAGGAGGAGGAGGAACAGGACGCTGGGAGGCTACAGGTGGGGTCAGCGTGGATGCCAGCGTGGATCACCACATGGGAGGGCGAGCGAAGGAGGCAGCGCGCGTGGGGAAGCTGGGCCGGCCTGGAGGAGAGGCCCAGCTGGCTGTTGTGGCCGGCTGGCAAGAGTCCCAGGGCCTTCTCCTGTTCTTTTGAATTTCTGTTTATTTGAATAATAAACAGCTGCAATAAAAGAAAAGGCCAGGGGGCTAGGAGAGGAGCATGAGATATATAAAAATAACCCTGGAATCTAGGAATTATGAAGTGTTTGAATAAAAAAAATTGGGCTTTTTTAGAGGTAGAAAAATAACTCGAGTTTGAATTTGTTCAAACATGATGCATTTTTGAACCCAACCAAAACAACTCCAAGTAGGATGAAATTTGGCAGAGAGGTTTAGGAAATGGTCTAAAATTTGTAGGGAAAGGATGAACATTAATAGAGAAGGGAAAAGTGGCACTTGCAAAAAGAAATGAAGTAGAAGGAAAGAAGAAGGTGGTGATGCATGATCATGGATTTAGAGAGAGAAAGGAAGGGGTGATGCACACACATCAACTAGAGCAACACACAACATATATAAGGGGCAATCCACAAGATGATCATGACAACAACATAATGCAATATGTGTAATGCCCCAGTTTCGATGCGCCAGGTGTCTGCCAGTTATTCGCCGTTGTTGCCATGTCATGTGCTTGCGCGTTGCATTTTATCATGTCATCATGTGCATTTCATTTTGCATACATGTTCGTATCATGCAACCGAGCCTTTTCCCTGTTGTCCGTTTTGCAATCCAGCGCTCTTATGCCCTCTGGCGTTCCCTTTTTGTCTCCTGTTGTGAGTGAGTGTTAAACTTTCTCGGAATGGCCCGAGGCTTGCCAAGTTGCCTTGGTATACGACCGGTAGACCGCCTGTCAAGTTTCGTGCCATTTGGAGTTCGTTTGGTACTCCAACGGTTAACCGGGTAACCATAAAAGCCTCCTTCTCTTTGCAGCCCAACACCCCTTCCAAAGTGGCCCAAAACCCATCTAACTCCCCTCCATGCTCTCGGTCGTTCGATCACGATCGCATGGCCGAAAACCGCTCCCCATTTGGACTCTCCTAGCTCCCTCTACCTATATAAACTCCTCCCCCTCCGGAATTCGCGGTGCAACCCTAGCCATTTTCATCCTCACGCCGCCGGACACGTCCGCCCGGGCCGGACATGTCCGCCGGCCACCTCACTCCGACCAATCCCGTAGTGCCACGTCACCCCGCCGCCGCCGCCAGCCAACCAGCCGCCGTCACGTCCCCGCGTCCGTCCGTAGCGCCTCCCGCGGCCCGCCGGGGCCCAGGCGGGGCCCGCCTGGCCCGATCCGGTCGCGCCGCCGGCCCGCGCCTGCGCCGCCGCCCGCGCTGGCCGGGGCCGCCGCCGCCCGTCGCCGGACCTCCGCCGCCGCGGCCTCCGCTGCCGCCTCCCGGCCCCCGCGCCCGTCCCGGCGCCGCCCCGAGCTAGCGCCCCTCCGCCGCCGCTAGCCCGCCTCTCCGGCGCGCCTCCGCCCGCGCCCGGACGCCCGGCGCCGCCGCCCGTCCTCCGGCCGCGCCCGGCCCTGCTCCGAGCTCCGCCGCGAGCCGCCCGCTCTGGCCGCCTCCAGCCCGGCGCCGTCCGCGCCTCCCCACGCCGCCGCGCGTCTCCGCCTCCCCGGCCTCCTCCCCGCCCAACTCCGGCAGCCGCGCCGCCCTGCTCCGACGAACCTCGCCATCCGCGCCGCCCCGATCTGGATCTGGATCCGTTTGAGGTTGACCCCGAAATCCTCTAAGTCCTAGATTTTTGTCATTTTCATGCCATGTTTGACCTGCTGTATCTCTGCATCCGTAGCTCCGTTTCGTGCGTGTAATATGTCAAATTGTTCGTCTCAACGAGTACATCATTTCATTCCATTGCATCATTTTCATTTGAGCTCATCTTGATGCCTGAATCATCATTGTAAGAGTGCTTCATGATGTTTTCTGCTATCTGTTAACAGAACGAGCTCATTTGTCATTTTTGCCATGGTTGATGTGTGCATCCTATGAGGTTGATGTCTACATGTGTTTTGAACTATGCTATGTCTTCTTTACAGAGGTGCTTACCATGTATTTTTGTGATCAATGTGGTGACTAGCACAAGCATGCAAACTAGGCATCGTGATGTTGCTGATTTTAGTCCCTGTTCTGCTGTTATTTTCATGCCATGTAAACTTGATGCTACAGAGAGATCCATGCATATTTTGAGATACTTCAGTAAGGGTGTTTTGAACATGTGGTTATGGTCTATCCTTGGTGGGACCTTCGAGTTCCTTTTGGATAGGGTCGCATATTCGGCGTGACAAGTTGGTATCAGAGCCTCGACCGACCCTAGGAGCCCCCTTGATTGATCGTGTAGTTTGGCCGTTGTTGAGTCTAGAAGAAAACTATTTTTGGAGTCTAGTTATATCGGAGAGTAGGAATTATTTTTACTCATCAGTCCCCTTCGTCGCTCTGGTAAGGAATCTTGGCGTAGGTGTTTTGAATTACTCCTCTTCCCCTTCAAATTTTTTCTTTAGGATCACGCAGTTGGTTTTCCGATCGTTGGTTCTCAGCTCTTTTCATCCAGTGCATTTCTCGTCAAGCTGACTCGAGCCTCTTCATCTTTGAGTTCAATCCTCAGTTCTTTCTCAGCGACGAGGTTTTCCCCGTCCTCAGTTGTTTTTTTTTCACCCGCCCTCCCTGTTCTTCTTCTCGGAACCAGAGTCCGTTATCGAGTATCCATCCTACTCATGTGAAGTCTTTGCATTCTTTCAACCAGTGTTTCCTCTTCAAGATATTCGTTGTTTTCCCTTCCAAGTTGCCTTTGTTTTCCCGCCCTCCCACCCTCTTCTTCCCGGAGCCGAGTCTCTCTCGACCATCTATTTCATTCGTGTGGAGCCTCTTTAGTCTTTCGTCAATTGTTTTCAACCCGTGAATTCTCGTCTTGTTCGACATTCTTTTCCGGTGGACTCAATTCAAGTTTTTCGGGTTGATCATATTCTCTTCCATCGATCAAGTGTTTTCCCTGCTCGTTCGCCTCTCGCCAGTTTATCCTTCCGGAGTATTCAAGACATCTCAGGAGATTCGTCTGTGTTCCAATTAATTCGAGGTTGTCACCTCATTCAAATATTTCAATTGTTCTGGTGCATCATCTATCTCTTCAACAGTCCTTTTTAACGGTGTTTCTTTTAGTGGGCCCTAACCCACAGGTCTTTTTCCAGGATCTTACCTGACTCTTCTACTTCCCCAGAGTTATTCTCAAATTCTTTCAAGTGTGACGTAAGAATGGATTCCATCAGTCACATGCCCTCTTCGACATCGATTTCTAATCATTTTTCATTGTTGGCTCAACCTCTATGCTTTTCGTTCTTCCGGAGTATTTTTGGTGGTGTTTCGCGTCATCAGTTGAAGACCGAAGAAGAGTTCCTTCTAAATCTTGTCTGTTTTCTCGAATATTCGTGATTCTAGCTTCGTATCATCCTCTCAATTTATTTCAGTTGATCAGATATTCTTTTCTTACCCATCCGGAGTATGTCAGGAGTTGTTTTTCGGAGGCCATCGTTCCAGAAGAATTCTTTGTCCTCACATTTCAGTTACCGTCATACAATTATCTCGGTGCTTCGTTCAAGTGTTCTTTAATCAGCTCGTTATCTCTTCGTTCTTGTGCATCTAAATCCCCTTTAGCTTATTTGTTCTTCTAAGTCTTCCCGGCGATTCTTTCTCTTTTCTTCGTTCATTTTCACTTCTAACGGTGGTGCGTTCAAGATTCTTTTTCCTTGATTAACATTCAATCCATTCATTCTTTTCAATCCTACCGGTGGTTCATGAAGACTTTCTCAAGTTTTGTGCTATCCCTTCTCAATCCTTTTTCAAGAAGAATAAGTAAGATGTGAAATCCATTGCTCATCATCAATTTATTTTGATGAAGGATAAGCATACAATAAATCTTATTCTTATTTCCTCAAAGTGAGTAATCTTTTCCTTCGGAGTTTGTTCGTGATGAATAAATTCTAGTTTCATGTGTTTTCATCTTTTCTTTTCCAGAGTTCAAATATCCTCAGCCATTTCGTCGGAACCTCCATCTAAATCATCGCAAGGCTCATCTTATTCTTTCATCCTTCATTCTATCTCATCATCCTTTTTGTTACCGGGGTTCTTCATGGTGGTTCGTCATGATTTAATCTTTTCTTCAAGAGTTCATCAAGATTTTGTTGGTGGAGTTCATATATCTGTTCTTCTCGCGTCTTGAAGTGCAATTAATTCTCCGTTTTTATTTTGAAGTGGAGTTTTGCATTTCTTCGTTCTTCTAAGCGATCCAATCATTTCCCTTTGTGGTTGGTTATCACCTCATAATTTCTGAGATGTTATCCATAAGTCCACGACAAGCTTATCCGTTCGTTGTTGATTTTCTCAACAACTCCATTCAATTTTGTCTTCTAAGGTTGCTTTCTATTTCATTCATGGCACAAGTTGTCATTTTCTTCTCCGTTCTTTTCATTCAACTCTTTTAATTCTTTCTGGAGGTTTTGTGTCATGTCTTCATCAAGTATCATTCCATCCTCTAAAGTTCATGTTCTATTCTTTCCATGTCCAGCCAGAGTGCTGCCTAAATCGTTTCAGTCTTATTCGTTTCTCATCTCGTTCTAACCAGAGTGATTTCATAGTCTATCTGATTCAGTGAGCATTTGATTCTCGTCATTCTCGTCCTTCCTCTCTTCTTCTCGAGTGCTCTCGATTCTTTGCTTCTTCTCTTGAGTTCTTGTTTCACATTATCCCTTTTTCCCTTCCGTCTCGGTCCTAAGATCTTGGGACGAGATCTCTTGTTAGTGGAGGAGTGTTGTAACGCCCCAGTTTCGATGCGCCACGTGCCTGCCAGTTATTCGCCGTCGTTGCCATGTCATGTGCTTGCGTGTTGCATTTTATCATGTCATCATGTGCATTTCATTTTGCATACATGTTCGTCTCATGCATCCGAGCCTTTTCCCCATTGTCCGTTTTGCAATCCGGCGCTCCTATGCCCTCCGGCGTTCCCTTTTTGTCTCCTGTTGTGAGTGAGTGTTAAACTTTCTCGGAATGGCATGAGGCTTGCCAAGTTGCCTTGATATACCATCGGTAGACCGCCTGTCAAGTTTCGTGCCATTTGGAGTTCGTTTGGTACTCCAACAGTTAACCGGGTAACCATAAAACCCTCCTTCTCTTTGCAGCCCAACACCCCTTCCAAAGTGGCCCAAAACCCATCTAACTCCCCTCCATGCTCTCGGTCATTCGATCACGATCGCGTGGCCGAAAACCGCTCCCCATTTGGACTCTCCTAACTCCCTCTACCTATATAAACTCCTCCCCCTCCGAAATTTGTGGTGCAACCCTAGCCATTTTCATCCTCGCGCCGCCGGACATGTCCGCCCGAGCCGGACATGTCCGCCGGCCACCTCACTCCGACCAATCCCGTCGTGCCACGTCACCCCGCCGCCGCCACCAGCCAACCAGCCGCCGGCACGTCCCCGCGTCCGTCCAAAGCGCCTCCCGCGGCCCGTCGGGGCCCAGGCGGGGCCCGCCCGGCCCGATCCGGTCGCGCCGCCGGCCCGCGCGTGCGCCGCCGCCCGCGCTGGCCGGGGCCGCTGCCGCCCGCCGCCGGACCTCCGCCGCCGCGGCCTCCGCTGCCGCCTCCTGGCCCCCACGCCCGTCCCGGCGCCGCCCCGAGCTGGCGCCCCTCCGCCGCCGCTAGCCCGCCTCTCCGGCGCGCCTCCGCCCGCGCCCGGACGCCCGGCGCCGCCGCCCGTCCTCCGGCCGCGCCCGGCCCTGCTCCGAGCTCCGCCACGAGCCGCCCGCTCCGGCCGCCTCCAGCCCGGCGTCATCTGCGCCTCCCCGCGCCGCCGCGCGTCTCCGCCTCCTCGGCCTCCTCCCCGTCCAACTCTGGCAGCCGCGCCGGCCTGCTCCAACGAACCTCGCCATCCCCGTCGCCCCGATCTGGATCTGGATCCGTTTGAGGTTGACCCCGAAATCCTCTAAGTCCTAGATTTTTGTCATTTTCATGCCATGTTTGACCTGCTGTATCTCTGCATCCATAGCTCCGTTTCGTGCGTGTAATATGTCAAATTGTTCGTCTCAACGAGTACATCATTTCATTCCATTACATCATTTTCATTTGAGCTCATCTTGATGCCTGAATAATCGTTGTAAGAGTGTTTCATGATGTTTTCTGCTGTCTGTTAACAGAACGAGCTCATTTGTCATTTTTGCCATGATTGATGTGTGCATCCTATGAGGTTGATGTCTACATGTGTTTTGAACTATGCTATGTCTTCTTTACAGAGGTGCTTACCATGTATTTTTGTGATCAATGTGGTGACTAGCACAAGCATGCAAACTAGGCATCGTGATGTTGCTGATTTTAGTTCCTGTTCTGCTGTTATTTTCATGCCATGTAAACTTGATGCTACAGAGAGATCCATGCATATTTTGAGATACTTCAGTAAGGGTGTTTTGAACATGTGGTTATGGTCTATACTTGGTGGGACCTTCGAGTTCCTTTTGGATAGGGTTGCATATTGGGCGTGACAATATGATAATGAGATGGATATGGCAATGCAATAAAAACCAAATGATAAACATGATGCAAGAAACAAAATATGACAATGGCACCCATCAATATCATGGCATAGACATATAGGAATGAAATATGCAAAACAATTATGATAATGCAACAAACACAATAAACATACGACAACAACTAAAATAAATGGAAGGCAAATGGAGAATCGGTCTCGGGGTGTCACAACACTCCTCCACTAACAGAAGATCTCGTCCCGAGATCTTAGGAACGAGACGGAAGAGAAAGAGGAAGAGGTGAAGCAAGAGTGCAAGAGAAAAGATGAACAAGATCGAGGGCACTTGGATAGAAAGAGGAATGACGAATATGACGAGAATCAAGTGCTCATGGAAACAAGATAGACTCTGAAACCACTTCGGTTAGAACAAGATAGAAATGGAATGAATAATAGAATTTCGGCAACACTCCGACTGAAAATGAAAGGAATAAAACATGAACTTCACAAGATAGGATGACACTTGACGAGATGAACAGTGCAATGCCTCCGGAAGGATTAAAAGAATTGAATGAAAAGAACTTAGTAGGAAGGATTGAACGGAGTTGTTGAGAAAATCAACAACGAAAGAATAAGCTTGTTGTGGACCTATGAAAAAAACATCTCAAAACTTGAGGTGAAACTCTGCCACAAGCAAATGTCTGAATAGCTGAGAAGAACGAAGAAATGCAAAACTCCACTTCAGAAGAGGACGGAGAATTATTTGCACTTCGAGACGTGAGAAGAAAAGATACTTGAACTCCACCAACAAAATTCTAGATGAACTCTTGAAGAATGAATTAAATCATGAAGAACCACCGTGAAGAACTCCGGTGATAAAAGGATGATGAGATAGAATGAAGGAAGAAAGAATAAGATGAGCCTTGCGATGATTTAGATGTAGGTTCCGATGAAATGGCCGAGGAAATTTGAACTCCGAAAAAGGAAAGATGAAAACACTTGGAACTAGAATTTATTCATCGAGAACAAACTCCGAAGAAAAGGGATTACTTGACGATGATGAACTAAGAGTAAGAATTATGTTATGCTTATCCTCATCAAATTTAATTGATGACAATCGGATTTGGCATGCAACTTATTCTTGTTGAAAAAGATTAAGGGAAAAATGGTGCCACCTTTAGGAAGGTCTTCAATAAAACACTGTTAGGATTGGAAAGAACGAATGAATTAAAATGATAATCAAGGAAAAAGAATCTTGAACAAACCACCGTAAGAATTCGAAAATGACTGATGAAAGAGAATGAATCACCGGGAAGAATTAGAAGAACAAATATGCTTGAGGGGATTTAGATACAAGGGAACGGGAAGAACTTGAGCTGATTAAAGAATACTTGACATATGCGTTGGGGTGAATATAGAACGATAGCTGGAACGATAGCCTCCGGTGAAACGAAACAGAAATCAACTCCTGAAATACCCTGGATGGGTAAGAAAAGAATATCTGGCAAATGGAATAATTTGCAAGGGTAATATGAAGCTAGAACCACGAATCTTCGAGAGAACAGGCAAGATTTGGAGGAAAAACTCTTCTTCGATCTCCAAATGACGACGGGAAACACCACCAAAATTTCTTGAGATACTCTGGGAGAATGAAAACCGAAAAGGTTGAGCCAACAATGAAAAGAATTTGAAAGCAGTCTTGGAGAAGGTATGTGACTAATGGGATCCATTCTTACGTCACACATGAAAAGAATTTAAGAATAACTCCGGAATAATTAGAAGAGTCGGGTAAGATCCTGGGAAAAAACCTCTGGGTTAGGGCCCACTGAAAAGAAAAACACTGTTGGAAAGCATTGTTGAACAGATAGATGATGCACCAGAACAATTGAAATATTTGAATGAGGTGACAACCTCGAATTAATTGGAACATAGAAGAATCTCCTGAGATATCTTGAGCACTCCGGAAGGATAAACTAGCGAGAGGCGAATGAGCAGGGAAAACACTTGAGCCTAGGGAAAGAATACGATCGACAACGAAAAACTTGAATTTGGATCCACCGGAGAAGAAAAAGAGATGAAGAATGTCGAACAAAACGAGAATTCACCGGTTGAAATAATTGTTGATAGACTGAAGAGGCTCCGCACGAATGAAATCGATGGTCGAAATGGACTCAGACTCTGAGAAGAAGAGGGTGGGAGGGCGGGAAAACAAAGGCAACTTCGAAGGGGAAAATCGATGAATAACTTCAAGAGGAAACACCGGTTGAAAGAATGCAAATGATTCGCACGAGTAGGATGGATACTCGAGTACGGACTCTAGCTCCGAGAAGAAAAAGGGGTGGGCGGGTGGAAAAAGAAGACAACTAAGGACGACATTGAGAAAGAACCGAGGATTGATCTCGTAAAACAAAGAGGTCGAATCGACTTGACGAGACGATGCACCAAATAAAAAAAGGTGAGAACCAACGATCGGAAAACCAACTGCGTGATCCTAAATAAAATTTGATGGGGAAGAGGAGTAATTCAAAACACCTATGCCAAGATTCCTGACCAGAGCGATGAAGGGGCTGAGGAGTAAAAAGAATTCCTACTCTCCGATATAACTAGACTCCGAAAACAGTTTTCTTCTAGACTCGACAACGGCCAAACTACACGATCAATCAAGGGGGCTCCTATGGTCGGTCGAGGCTCTGTTACCAACTTGTCACGCCCAAGATGCGACCCTATCCTAAAGGAACTCGAAGGTCCCACCAAGGATAGAAGCGCATCTTGAAGACGCTTTTGCAAGGTGGATATCATTACATCAAACCATTAAATAATAGTTGGGGATACATACATAAGGCACAAACACCCCAGGAATACAAAAACATCATACAAGAGATCAACATCCGACTATGGATGGTACACAAACAGAAACTCAAACGACATCCACCCTGCTAGCCCAGGCTGTCAACCTGGAACCTATCCCTTGATCGAAGAAGAAGCAGAAGAAGAACTCCAAAACAAGCAAGTATCGGTCTCGCGTCATGATCATCGCATAACCTGCACCTGCAACTGTTGTTGTAGTAATCTGTGAGCCACGAGGACTCAGCAATCCCATTACCATGGGTATCAAGACTAGCAAAGCTTAATGGGTATGGAAAGGATAAGTGGTGAGGTTGCAGCAGCGACTAAGCATATATGGTGGCTAACATATGCAAATAAGAGCAAGAAGAGAAGCAAACGGAACGGTCGTGAAGCTAGAAATGATCAAGAAGTGATCCTGAACTCCTACTTACGTCAAACATAACCCAAAAACCGTGTTCACTTCCCGGACTCCACCGAAAAGAGACCATCACGGCTACACACGCGGTTGATGCGTTTTAATTCGAATCTGGTGTCAAATTCTCTACAAGCGAATATTAACAAATTCCCATCTGCCACATAACCGCGGGCACGGCTCTCAAAAGTTTATACCCTGTAGGGGTGTCCCAACTTAGCCCATCACAAGCTCTCACGGTCAACAAAGGATATTCCTTCTCCCAGGAAGACCCGATCAAACTCGGAATCCTGGTTTACAAGACATTTCGACAATGGTAAAACAGGACCAACAAAGCCGCCAGATGTGCTGACAAATCCCGATAGGAGCTGCACATATCTCGTTCTCAAGGCACACCGGATGAGACATCCTACAAGTAAAACCATACCTCAAGTTTCCCTGAGGTGGCCCCGCAGTCTACTCGGTTCGGACCAACACTCGAAGGAGCACCGGCCCGGGGGGGTTAAATAAAGATGACCCTCGGGCTCCGGAAACCCAAGGGAAAAAGGCTTAGGTAGGCAAATGGTAAAACCAAGGTTGGGCCTTGCTGGAGGAGTTTTATTCAAGGCGAACTGTCAAGGGGGTCCCATAAATCACCCAACCGTGTAAGGAACACAAAATCAAGGAACATAACACCGGTATGACGGAAACTAAGGCGGCAAGAGTGGAACAAAACACCAGGCATAAGGCCGAGCCTTCCACCCTTTACCAAGTATATAGAAGCATTAATTAAATAAGAGATATTGTGATATCCCAACATAATCCTGTCCATCATGCAGCAATCTTCAACTTCACCTGCAACTAACAACGCTATAAGAGGGGCTGAGCAAAGCGGTAACATAGCCAAATAACGGTTTGCTAGGAAGGGTGAAAAGGTTAGAGGCTGACATGGCAGTTTGGGAGGCTTGAAGAGCAAATGATAGGTAGCACAGCATAGCGATAGAACGAAGCAACTAGCATAGCAATGATAGTAATGAGATCCAAGGTGACGGTCATCTTGCCTGAAATCCCGCAAGGAAGAAGAACGAGACCATGAAGAAGACGAACGGGCGAAGACGAGCCAAGCGTAGTCGAACGAATCCTCATGATCGCAATGAAACAGGAACTATCGAGAAGAAGGACAACCGGAAAGAAGCAAACAACAAGGTAAACACACAACACATAGACATGGCATGATGCTCAACCAAGTATGACGCATGTCCAGTTTAGTGATGCATGACATGGCAAAGTGCACAGACAACACTACAAGTTAAGTGGAGCTCAATATGCTACGGGTTGCATATTGACGAAACACCACATACAATTATTTATTTCACTCCCATTTATGCTACCCAACAATATTAAAGGTTGTAACATGGCAAGAGGGGAAGCATAATAAAACTATCTATCTAGGCAAGTTTAAATGAGGCCAGAACAACAAACGACAATTCCGAAAAAGCCTCATGTGCATATTTCGAATTTGGCACTGTTCTGCCCTAAACCATATTTTATTGTTGTTAAACAGGAAAATAAAGTGCAACAAGTTAATCTATGCATTTTTCTAGACAAGTTACATATAAAGTTTATTAAATTTGAAGCTACGGCTATTAAGTTATGAAATAAACCATTTTAACATGGCATTTATGCAAATTAATGCAAACAGCAATTTTAAATATTTTTAACATGGATGAAAGTTGGATATTGTGAAAGTACATGAAAATCTAAGCAAGATGCATATATGACATGATTCATTTGGATGCATGGGTATTTAGTTATTAACAATTTAAAATGATGGCATTTCATGTAAATATGCTTGCACTGAAAAAGATAAAACCATATAGCAGGAGAAAGAAAAAAAACATGCTTGGGATGGAAGGAGCATAGTGCAGCAGCCCAGAAGAAGATCTGGCCCGAAGGTGATGAGTGAGTGTGCGTGTGTGCAAAATAAAAGAAACGGAGCAAAATAGGGGCAACTGGGACTTGAACCCAAGACCTCCTACAGGTTCGACACCGGGATCAACCAGTTGAGATAGAATGCATGTGTGATGCTTGATCGGTTCGGCTTTCCATGACACATCCTCTCGGACTAATCTGAACTGAAGAACCACGAACAAATAGCAAAATAAAAAGGATTAAAAGCGGGCGACTGGGATTCGAACACTCGATCGGATGGAGTGGCACTTGCCAGTGTGTTGTCTTAGCATTTGTTACATGGGAGCGTAAGCGATCCTTAAGAGGACCTGGAAGAGCCAACCTTGGCCCTTCATGGTCACACGGAGATCATCGGCGATGATGGCGACCAAAGCAGTGGCGGTTGAGGCTAGAGAGTGGTGGCGGGGGTGCGGAACTCGGTGGGGTTGCGATCTGCAAGCGGAGCTCCTACGGAACGTGCAAGCGCGGGGCTGCTCGAGCACGAGCTTGAGCTCGTCTCGGGCCTGAAGAAGAAGAAGTCTGGGGATGCGCGAGTGGTTGCGGGTGCGGCGAGCGATGCATAGCATGTACGCTCGCGTGTGGATGCATGCAAGGTGGGGGGAATCGGGCAAAATACAAGAAATATGAGCTTGCTCATTGCCATGGCGTCCATGGCCTCGAGCGCGGCGGGATCGATGGCTACGCGGACGGATTCGACAAGGGCACGAGGCTGGGAGGAGCGACTGCTCACCAGGGGCTCGAGGAACACGACGAGGAGGCTGGAGACGCAACGCCGAGGGCGAGGCGAGGCGCTGATCAGGGTGTCGCCCTTGGGCTCGTGAAGCAGGGGAAGAAGACGGCGACGATGGCGTTGGCTCGGCATCCATCGGCGACAGAGTGGAAGATGGTGTCATAGAGGACGGCGATGAAGCAGATGAACGCGCCAGAGGTGGCTGGACTTGATCAGAGGGTCGCTGGCGTCGCGGACGCGCTTCCGGTAGCGCTCGGTCTCACTCGGGGAACGAGAAGCGGGGCAGGGAAGAGCCCCTTTTGGGTGGCGGCGGAGACGGGGAAACCCTGAGGGGTTAGGTGCGGACGTCGAGGGGGATCTTATAGCGGGGTGCGGGCACGGCTGGCTCGGCCACCATGGCCATGTGGGCGCCATGCCCTCTACTTTTACTGTGAGGGAGAGAGAGGGCAAGGAGGAGGAACAGGACGCTGGGAGGCTGCAGGTGGGGTCAGCGTGGATGCCAGCGTGGATCACCACCCGGGAGGGCGAGCGAAGGACGCTGCGCATGCGGGGAAGCTGGGCCGGCCTTGAGGAGAGGCCCAGCTGGCTGTTGCGGCCGGCTGGCAAGAGTCCCAGGGCCTTCTCCTGTTCTTTTGAATTTCTGTTTATTTGAATAATAAACAGGTGTAATAAAAGAAAAGGCCAGGGGGCTAGGAGTGGAGCATGAGAGATATAAAAATATCCCTGGAATCTAGGAATTATGAAGTGTTTGAATAAATTGTTTTGGGCTTTTTTAGAGGTAGAAAAATAACTCGAGTTTGAATTTGTTCAAACTTGATGCATTTTTGAACCCAACCAAAACAACTCCAAGTAGGATGAAATTTGGCAGAGAGGTTTAGGAAATGGTCTAAAATTTGTAGGGAAAGGATGAACATTAATAGAGAATGGAAAAGTGGCACTTGCAAAAATAAATGAAGTAGAAGGAAAGGAGAAGGTGGTGATGCATGATCATGGATTTAGAGAGAGAAAGGAAGGGGTGATGCACACACATCAACTAGAGAAACACACAACATATATAAGGGGCAATGCACAAGATGATCATGATAATAACATAATGCAATATGATAATGAGATGGACATGGCAATGCAATAAAAACCAAATGATGAACATGATGCAAGAAACAAAATATGACAATGGCACCCATCAAGATCATGTCATAGACATATAGGAATGAAATATGCAAAACAATTATGAATGCAACAAACACAATAAACATACAACAACAACTAAAATAAATGGAAGGCAAATGGAGCCTTGGTCTCGGGGCGTCACATATCGGGACTAAGTTCATGATAAATTGAAGTTCAATTAATCATATTATTTAAGAACGCCCACTTAGGTAGACATCCCTCGAGTCATCTAAATGATATGTGATCCAAATCAAGTAAACCATGTACGATCATCACGTGAGATGGAGTAGTCATCAACGGTGAACATCACTATGTTGATCATATCTACTATATGATTCACGTTCGACCTTTTGGTCTCCAGTGTTTCGAGGCCATATCTGTATATGTTAGGCTCGTCAAGTTTAACCCAAGTATTCCGCGTGTGCAAAACTGGCTTGCACTCGTTGTATTTGAACGTAGAGCTTATTACACCCGATAATCACGTGGTGTCTCAGCACGAAGAACTTTCGCAACGGTGCATACTCGGGGAGAACACTTATACCTTGAAATTTTAGTAAGGGGTCATCTTATAATGCTACCAGCGTACTAAGAAAAATAAGATGCATAAAGATAAACATCACATGCAATCAAAATATGTGACATGATATGGCCATCATCATCTTGTGCTCATGATCTCCATCACCGAAGCAACGTCATGATCTCCATCATCACCGGCTTGACACCTTGATCTCCATCGTAGCGTCGTGGTTGTCTCGCCAACCATTGCTTCTACGACTATTGCTACCGCTTAGTGATAAAGTAAAGCAATTACATAGCGTTTGCATTTCATACAATAAAGCGACAACCATATGGCTCCTGTCAGTTGCTGATAACTTCTACGAAACATGATCATCCCATACAACAATCTTTATATCACATCATGTCTTGACCATATCACATCACAACATGCCCTGCAAAAACAAGTTAGACGTCCTCTATTTTCTTTGTTGCAAGTTTTACACGGCTGCTAAGGGCTTCTAGCATTAATCGTACATACCTACGGTGCAAAAAACCCACAAAGGTGATTTCTCAAGTTTGTTGTTTTAACCTTCACAAGGACCGGCTGCAATCAAATTCGATTCAACTAAAGTTGGAGAAACAGACACCCGCCAGCCACCTTTATGCAAAACTAGTTGCATGTCTATCGGTGAAACCGGTCTCATGAACGTGGTCATGTAAGGTTGGTCCGGGCCGCTTCATCCAACAATACCGTCGAATCAAAATAAGACATTGGTGGTAAGCAGTATAACGATCACTGCCCACAACTCTTTGTGTTCTACTCATGCATATCATCTACGCATAGACCTGGCTCGGATGCCACTGTTGGGAAACGTAGCATGCAATTTCAAAAAAAAATCCTACGCTCACGCAAGATCTATCTAGGAGATGTTGTCGGCGTTCTGGGAACGGGGGTCCCCAGACCTGCCTGCCTGCGGCCCGCGACATGGCTCCACCAGTGGCCCAGTATGGCCCATCTTCATCAACCAGCACTCAAGACCCTCACGAGGGGCCAAGCCTCGTGGGGCGGACGACACAAGGCCTCCTTAGGAGTGGCCTCACTAGGCAGGCTCGCGAGGAGGCGGAGAGATCAAGGCAAGGAGTACCTCGCGAGGTTCCCATGACGCAAGCCATGACGACCAAGACCAGGCGGGCTCCAGCCCGCGCAGTGTCCTCGTTTCCTCTTTGGTGCTAAGGTGGCAAGCGCAGGCGCGGAGTACCGAGGCATCAGGCAAAGGTTTCCATATCGGCGCAACAAGACCAAGACCAGCAGGACGGCAGGACGGAGGTCATCGTGGATCCCAAGACGGCGTCACCGCCAACGCCTTTGATAGGAGAAGACCACCTTTAGTCAGGATAGCTTGTACTAGTTGTCCCCTTCCAAAATGGCCGTTGTTGGATGTAACATCCCAAAATTCTAAATTTTGGAATGTTATATTAAATAGATAGTTTTAATTGATTGTTTGATTGATTGTGTGAAGAGTGAAATTTGAATCTTTTGAAAGTTAAATGAGAGGGAATAAAAGGACTTTCCCAAACTTTCATATGGCTTTATGATCTCCATGAATTCAAATTCATTTCATCACAAAACTCTAGAGAGAAGATGACATGACTTCTTCCTTTGAAATAAATGAAAAGGGTTTCTGAAAAGATTTGAATTTCATTTGGAAATATTTTTTTTAATTCAGAAACTTTATGCAACTCAATGATTTTCATGAGAGAAGATAAAATGACTTCTTCAAAACATATGAAATATGAGTTGGGAGTTTAAAAGAATCCAATTTAGAGTCCCTTTGAAATTATTTTCAATTGGGAGTTATTTGGGTTTTATTCAAATTATTTTTCTCCAAAAATAAAATATATGGAAATTAGGGTAAAATGATTCCCTACAATAGAAAATTGGAGAGGAATAAATTTGAAATCATTTTGGTATTTTTAAAATGTTTGTTTTGTAGATTTTAGTAGGGCAGTAGCACTCTTTGATTTATTTAAAATTCTGTGGAATTTATTTGATGCTAGGAAAATGTTCATCTTGTAGGAAATCTGTTTCTGAAAATTTTGATATATTATATGCCTATATAATATTTTAATTTCGTTTTCTTTCTTTTCTTTTTCTCTCTATTAAAAAAACTCCTCGACCGACCGGATCAGGCCAGCCCAGCCGGCCCACGCCCTCGCCCGCTCGTCCCCGAGCTCTGCTCGGAGACCCGCCGCTGCACGACGCCGGCCACCGTCGTGTCCGCCCCGGCCTCCCCTTGCCACTCCTCCATGCCACCTCCTCCCCTCCCATATAAATCCCGAGGCCCCAGGCCCTTTCCCCTCTGCTCGCACCGCCGCCTTCTCCTGCATCTCGCCGGAGCCCGCAGCCGCCGCCGCCATTGTCAACCGCCGCCGCCGCACTCCGCCCGCGCCACCTCGCCGCCCTCGCCACTCGTCGCGAAGCCGCGCCACTCCAGAGTTCGCCATCGCCACTGCCCCGCCTCGCCGGAGAAAGCCGCCGCCGCCGCCGGTTCATCTCACCTGACCCGGTATAAACCGAGAAAAACCCGCCAGTTTTTCTTTATTTAGATCGGTTTTTCTTCTAGATCAGTTTTATATTTTTTTAGGTTTTTTTAAATAACGAATGTTTTCCGTTTAGATCTCTTTAGCGAACGGTTTTCATTAGTTAGCGTTCGGCAGCGAACATTCGCTCGGTAGAGTTTTTCTTTTTCTTTTTATTTTCGGCCAGGGACCCTTCATGAATATTTTATTTACAGATTAGCCCCTGGACTTCAAACACTCACAACTTTTCGCTCGTTTGTCCAAATCCAACGAAACCAACGCTCGCTTCTTTGTTATGATCCCCTCTATCCATTAAAACAACTCAAAAAGTTTTTGAAAGTTTAAATATTTGAATTCAAACAGTCTAGTATTTGAACTTCGTTTGATCGTAACATGAGTTTTATAACTCCGTTTGAGTTGATTCTTTTTGCAAATCGAAGCTCTTGACCTAAACTTTTTGATAAGGCCAAATTCACATAGTTTTGGTACTATTAGAAATTGTTTTATGCTGCAAGAGTTATTTGCTTGGTTTTGATGTTTTCCAAATTGTTTTCTTCGTTCTCTCCGATCTTTTGAGTGATTGCTTATGCGTGGTTACTATTGCTTTCTTACGATAGATTGAACGGAGTGTGACGAGTAGAACTATCAAGAGTTGAGTGCAAATCATCTTCATCAACAGTACAGGCAAGTTCACACTTTGATCATATCCTTTTCATACCCAGTTTTTATGCATTAGTTTCAACCCTCAAACATTGCATGGTTAGGAGTTGATAACATGTGGGTATTGGGAAGTAGTTGATGAGGTAGAACCTATTGCCCTATTTATTACCAAACCCTTGGGAGTTACTTCAACGTTATGCTTATATTGCTATGCTATGCTCATAGACGTGGATTGGGTTTGAGTGTATCCATGACCGATGTGAGATTGTTAATTAATGGTTCAACTTAAGGTGGCAACTTTAATACACATCTGGGTGGATTGAGGCACCTAGGGAACCCAGTGTTGCCTGTATTTTTGGAAATCCCGGGGTACCATGTGATTTTCCTATGGACCGCCACCCAGGCTCAAAGGGATCATAAGATTATTCATGCTAGAAACTTCTGTGTGCAGCCACAAGCTATTATGGGCTCTAGCATAGTTGAGTATGTTGTGTGACCTCTTTCAGTGGTAGGCTAGCAGATGTAGGGGATGTAGGTTGGTACTGTCTACCCAGAGTAAAGAGTTAATGCTTCTGAAAGGCTATGTCTCGGTCATCCGTTTCTCAAACACCATGTAGTGCGAGGAATCCAACGGAGGAGATCGAGTCTTGTGGGGAAAAGTGCGAAAACCTCTGCAGAGTGTACAAACTAATCATGGTTAGCCATGTCCCCAGTTATGGATATTTTGAGTATCTGGTTCTTGAATTATCATGTTGATCTCATCATGTTACTTAATTAATTTGTTGGGTTGCTAACCTTTAATTGGGATTGAGTTGGGGTTTACCTTCTCTATATTTTCAACAAACTTTGTAGTTAAATAAAATATATTCCTTTGCTGTAGGGAAAAATTGGCTTTATGCACAAATAAACTTAGAGCTTTCCACCAGCCAAATATGCATGTAGTGATAGCTATTATTCATCATTTATCCTGTGGTGTGAATTTGCCAGTACATTCAATGTACTGACCCTCTGTGGCTGCAACGTCTCATGTTGCAGGACTTCTTACAACAAGTAAGTGATACGTTAGGGTTACGATTTCTACACTCAACTTTGCCGTTGGTGTTAATGGGAATCCACAACCTTGTTGTTTCTTCCGCTTTATGGATTGAGGTAATAGTATTTACGTTAATTTTTACATGTGATTTACCTCTGTTATAAATCCTCGAGTATTGTGTGTGTCGGCATACCGATCCAGGGATGACACTTGAGCATAGAGACTTGACCGTCTGAGGTCGGGTCGCTACAAGATGGTATCGGAGCACATGTAGACCGTAGGACGTGACCCTAGAAACTGGCAAGCCCATAGGAAGATTTATTCTCTACAACTTTCTTTTCAAAAAGATCTTTTACCTCTTTTCCCTTCTAAGCTTATTCAAATATTCCCTTTAGTGTGATCATACCCCTCTCCCCTTTTGACCACGCGAAGATTCGACTGACGAGACCACTTCAAGGAGTACTAGATATCGGACAACTAAGACCACTTTGGAATGAAGAGGATTTTACCATGCATTATACTAATGGAAACTGCAACGGTTGAAGACTCCGAAGACTAGGAGAACTTGAAGACTCTGAAGAATTCCCAGATTGGTATGACCTAGGAAAGCTACCCTTATGGAACTTGTGAGATTATTAGAGCTGTCAATACCCAAGATCAAGAAGTCAGAGAAAGACTAGAACATGGAGCATTAGAACTCAAAGTTTTTGTCAAGAAAACCATAAGGCAGGAGATATCAACTATAGAATGATAGCTCATGGCAATGACAATGGAAGAAACACGACTATCCATGATGTTATCGCCTACTTATGCTATTGTCACCGAGTTGAGTTAAGCATGCATATGCATGGAAGGATTGGGTGGTAGAAGGCTGATGGAGCATCTGTCAGCAAAGGATGCAGTTTTAACGTAGCTGGTGTATCACCAGGATCTGGAGAATTACATCAGGAGTTTTAAGATGGATCTGCAGGAAGCTGAATTTGACAAGGAAGCAATTCATGAAGAACTCAGGATCCAAAAGCTGAAAGTAGCCAAGTTGGAGGAGCTAAACCTCGAGATATTGGATTTGTCAGGAACTAAAGGACAGTAGGACCATGGCTCATGCCAAGGGTGTTGAAACCCAGAAGTTTGGAACGCAACTCCAGAAATATTAAAGGATGTCACTAGAGATTTCGCGTCAACAGAGATCTGGTAGAGGAATTTGAGAAGGACAAGCACGATCTGAAGAAGTCATCGGAGACATGAACAAGAAGAGTTTGGCGACTTTGAAGATTTATTGACCTTTAGAAGACCAAATCCCTGTTATATACCTACGTTAGATGCGACAATTGTGAGCTGTCATTTGTTTGATGTTTTTCGACAACCACAAAATAAAATCTGCCCTTTTTAAAACCATTGTTTGCATTGTGTGTATCCCTCCCTCTCTATCTCTCTAAATCTCACCCCAAAACCCTTGGATCCCAAAAGATGACGAATGGAGATGGACGAGTATTTCCGAGATTCATGACACAACTGAGGTAGCACACTGGATACGGAACATGGAAGATCGCATGAAGGAGCACGGTATTGAAGGAGAGTATATGGTTCCATACACCCTACAAAAGATCACACAAGGTGCTGCAAAATGGCGAGAGATACATCATGCCATACAAGGATGGAATGGAACCAATGCTTGGGATGAATTTAAGATGATTCTACTAAGGTCCCGTCCTACCCAAAAGCCATGTGAATCTAAAGAGAAGAATCCTTGTGCATGTAAGATTTGTGGAGAAATGGGACACACCCATAAAGAACACAAGGATGAATGCCCTAATTGTGAAGGAAGTCACCCAACTGAAGAATGCCCAACTAGGCAGATCACTTGTTTCTTGTGTGAAGGGACTACCCACTACCCTACTTAGTGTCACATTTACCCCATGGTACAAAGGACCCTCCAGCAGAAGAAAGAAGCAATGAAAGGAGCCCTTATGGAAATGTTAGAAGAACTTGTGATGAAGGAAGAGGTGGAGGACACACCCGAAGGAGACCCAGTTAAACCCTGCAACAAGTCTTGCTATTCGTGTGGAGAAGAAGGACATTTTTCCCAGAATTGTCTGAAGGGAGATCTAGTAGCATTCCCGACAGAGGAAGTAGAGTATGACCCACAAGAAATAGAAGCCCTGATTGGAACGGAAAAGTCCAGGAAGAGAAATAGATTGGATTCCAGGAACAACCCAATTTCTGCAGAGAAGGATCTGAGTCATATCACCTGTTACAGGTGCAAGGATTTAGGTCATTATGCCTATAAATGTCAAAAGAAGAAATATGTCGATAAATGTCGAAAGAGGAAGCCAAGAGCCCAAAGGGCGGACACCATCCCCAAGAAGCCTAAAGACTTATCGGAAGTTATTTGTTTACGCTGCAGGGAAACAGGACACTATGCTAATAAATGTCCCGACAAGATGAAAGCTGGAGCTAAGTAGTTGAGAATTTAATATTGGTAATAAGTGTAGTAGAAAGCATTTTTGGGGGGGATATGGAGTGAGTTATGGAATGGAAGTTTGAGATATTGTAATGAATTCATGAAATCAATAAAGTTCCTATGTCATGATTTCATACGCTGAATCTTTATGAGTTGTTACTCTATGAAGAAAGATCTTGACCATTTTAGAGGATATGAAAAATATGGTCTACGGATGAATTGGAGCATTTCAAGGGTGGTAGTACCCTGTGAGGAGATTTGACCCCTGAAAAGGATAACAATGTTCCATGGAGTGGACCTTGGACAAACTAAGTACGAGTTTTATCTCGATATGTGGGAACCCCAAGAGTACGAAGGGATGAAGTACTATTGGTTATAAAGGAGATATAATGTTGGGAATATGGAGCAATGGTGACTCTCTAATGAGTCTGAGTAATCACATTTTAGTTTGGTATCAACATAAGGAAGGGAGATAGTACAATTGGATGGATTTAAGAATGCTAGGAAACTGGATGTTGGAATAATGATCGGTTGCCCCGATCATGAGTTCAAGGTTTACAAGTGATGAGATGGGCCATAACCCACAGGCCCCAGGACCTGCAAAGAAGCAAGCACACTCTTGCTGAAGGAAAAACCCTGGAAGAGGATATGCTTTTATCAACAGACGATTTTATAGGAGCAGCACAAAACCTGAGAGTTCTGAAGGAATGATAGATGTTTGTTTGGCTTGCAAAATCCATGGATTTAACCGAACTTGGTTCGTTGACAAGAGAAGTTCTGCAATGCTTGTGAGGATGACCGAGTGTTAGAATATGAGATTTGCTAAACCATATACAAGGTAATGATTTGGGTGCGGGATGGATTGATCACCATACCGACTTACTCTTATTATTCGTCTTGTTATATGGGATGGTAAATCTGAGTGACTTACCTATAGTAGAGCGACGGTGATCAAAACCTTGTTTGAACCTTATAATGGTATGACGTTTTTCCCTTGTACAAGACAGTTGTTGCCAATCGTAGGACATACGGTGAGGTTCAACCCAGACCCGTTTTCTGCAGGAGAAACCATAAATTGTTGACCACCATGAGATATCGATAGTTGATTAGTATTGGCGCCAGACCCATCAGCTAAGAAGACCCAGTCTCGGAATAACCGTACCAAGATGAAAGGACAAAAGAATTGTGATAAAGGTTGTGACACTACCGGAAGAGCCCAGAGAAGGAATTATCCTAAAGATTTGAGAAGACCGACACTGTCAACAATAAGGATGGAGTCTATGAGTTTTAATGGAATCGTAACAACGCTTCTAAGGGTGGTAGCAACCAAGACCCCCTGTAATGATCGATGGATTTTGAGAAGACCCCGACCCTAACCTATTTTTTTCTAGCCTCTCCGAACCTCGAGGACGAGATTCATTTTAAGGGTGGTAGGTTTGTAACATCCCAAAATTCTAAATTTTGTAATATTATATTAAATAGATAGTTTTGATTGATTGTTTGATTGATTGTGTGAAGTGAGTGAAATTTGGAACTTTTGAAAGTTAAATGAGAGGGAATAAAAGGACTTTCCCAAACTTTCATCTGGCTTTATGATCTCCATGAATTCAAATTCTTTTCATCACAAAACTCTAGAGAGAAGATGACATGACTTCTTCCTTTGAAATAAATGAAAAGGGTTTTTGAAAAGATTTGAATTTCATTTGGAACGACTCCAGATTACCGAGATAAGTTTCACCCTAGAACAGATAATCATTACAACACGAGGTCCTCGCTTGCTGCGGCTCTGTGGCGGCAACGTTGCTTTCCTTTCTCACCTTTCGGCGGCTGCTTGTACGCTAAAGGGGGCCTCTTGAGCATCGCGCCTCAGGGTCTCTTACTGGACCTCGGGCCGCTCACCTCCTGGCCTTGACCACGGCATCACGACCTGGCATACCAGCGACGACTGAAGCCTGCCTGGGGACCGGGACCTGCCAGCGTAGAGCACCAAGTCGTCGCGAGGTTGGAAAGGGGGAACCAAGCCGGGACAGGATGAGCATTCACCCGATTTCAAAATAAGGATAGCATCAACAAAAGACATCGCATACCCTTTACACGCCCCCGCGGGGTGTTTCTTGATTCCTTGCAGGGAACAAAAGGAAAAGAACTTTGAGAAGCCCTAACTACATGCGCCTTCATGGCTGATGATACGTCTCCAACGTATCTATAATTTTTTATTGTTCCATGCTATTATATTACCAGTTTTGGATGTTTATGGGCTTTACTTTACACTTTTATATCATTTTTGGGACTAACCTACTAACCGGAGGCCCAGCCCGAATTGCTGTTTTTTTGCCTATTTCAGTGTTTCGAAGAAAAGGAATATCAAACGGAGTCCAAACGGAATGAAACCTTCGGGAACGATCTTTTTGGAACAAACGTGATCCAGAGGACTTGGAGTGGAAGTCAAGAAACAAACAAGGCGGCCACAAGGGTGCCCGATGCGCCCCCTAGGGTTGGCGCGCCCCCCACCCTTGTGGGACCCTCGAGCATCCACCGACCTACTTCTTCCTCCTATATATACCCACGTACCACGAGAACATCAGAAGCGACCATGAAAAACTATTGCCACCACCGTAACCTTCTGTATCCGCGAGATCCCATCTTGGAGCCTTCGTCGGCGCTCCGCCGGAGGGGGAATCGATCACAGAGGGCTTCTACATCAACATCGTAGCCCTTCCGATGAGTTGTGAGTAGTTTACCACAGACCTTCGGGTCCATAGTTATTAGCTAGATGGCTTCTTCTCTCTCTTTGAATCTCAATACAAAGTTCTCGTCGATTTTCATGGAGATCTATTTTATGTAACTCTTTTTGCGGTGTGTTTGTCGAGATTCGATGAATTGTGGGTTTATGATCAAGTTTATCTATGACAAATATTTGAATCTCCTCTGAATTCTTTTATGTGTGATTAAGTTATCTTTGCAAGTCTCTTCGATTATCAGTTTGGTTTGTCCTACTAGATTGATCTTTCTTGCAATGGGAGAAGTGCTTAGCTTTGGGTTCAATCTTGCGGTGTCCTTTCCTAGTGACAGCAGGGGTAGCAAGGCACGTATTGTATTGTTGCCATCGAGGATAAAAAGATGGGGTTTATATCATATTGCATGAGTTTATCCCTCTACATCATGTCATCTTTCTTAATGTGTTACTCTGTTCTTTATGAACTTAATACTCTAGATGCATGCTGGATAGCAGTCGATGTGTGGAGTAATAGTAGTAGATGCAGGCAGGAGTCGGTCTACTTCTCACGGACATGATGCCTATATACATGATCATGCCTAGATAATCTCATAATTATTCGCTTTTCTATCAATTGCTCGACAGTAATTTGTTCACCCACCATAATACTTATGCTATCTTGAGACAAGCCACTAGTGAAACCTATGGCCCCCGGGTCTATCTCTTATCATATAAGCTTTCAATCTACTTTTATTTGCATCTTTTACTTTTCCAATCTATATCATGAAAATACCAAAAATATTTATCTTATTATATTATCTCTATCAGATCTCACTTTCGCAAGTGGCCGTGAAGGGATTGACAACCCCTTTATTGCGTTGGTTGCGAGTTCTTGTTTGTTTGTGTAGGTGCGTGGGACTTTTGAGGAGCCTCCTACTGGATTAATACCTTGGTTCTCAAAAGTGAGGGAAATACTTACGCTACTATTGCTGCATCACCCTTTCCTCTTCAAGGAAAATCAACGCAAGTTCAAGACGTAGCAAGAAGGATTTCTGGCGCCGTTGCCGGGGAGGTCTTCGCTCAAGTCAAGACATACCAAGTACCCATCACAAACTCATCTCCCTCGCATTACATTATTTGCCATTTGCCTCTCGTTTTCCTCTCCCCCACTTCACCCTTTCCGTTTTATTCGCCCTCTCTTTCCCATTCTTCTCCCTTTTTCACTTGTCTGCTTGTGTGCCTGTTTCCCTTATGGCTTTGCCTAAGAACACCGACCTTTATCTTAGAAGGTTGGAAGAGATTGAATCAAACATTAGAAGTTTTATGACTTTACAATTTGAGCATAATAATTTCTTCAGAAAAGAGCTTAAAGAACAAAAAAGCTTTATGGGGTATATGAACAAAGAGCTTGATGATATGTCTAAAGAATTTTATGGTTTGAACTCTCAAATTACTCGTCTAGAAAATTCTATAGCCCAAATTTCTGATAAGCGAGCTACCTTAGTCAATAAGATGGCTGCCAAACCAGAAAAATTAGATGAAGATCTAAAAGTTATTGATGTAATATGAATCTTAATAATGATGGGACTGGATATGAGTCAACTTTAGTTAAAAGGCGTCCCAATGATTCAGAGTTTTTAGATCTTGATGCTAAATTTGGTAAAAGTGGGATTGGAGAGGTCAAGACTTTAAATCGCGTTGAACCCACTATCTTGGATTTCAAGGAATTTAATTATGATAATTGTTCTTTAGTAGATTGTATTTCCTTGTTGCAATCCGTGTTGAATTCTCCTCATGCTTATAGTCAAACTAAAGCTTTTACCAAACATACTGTTGATGCTTTGATGCAATCTTATGATGAAAAACTTAATTTGGAAGTTTATATACCTAGAAAACTTAATGATGAGTGGGAACCTACTATAAAGATTAAAATTAAAAATCATGAATGTTATGCTTTATGTGATTTGGGTGCTAGTGTTTCCACGATTCCGAAAACTTTATGTGATATTCTAGGTTTCCATGATCTTGATGATTGCTCTTTAAATTTGCACCTTGCAGATTCCACCATTAAAAAGCCTATGGGAAGGATCAATGATGTTCTTATTATTGCAAATAGGAATTTGGTGCCCGTAGATTTTATCGTTCTTGATATAGATTGCAATCTTTCATGTCCTATTATTCTTGGTAGACCTTTCCTTCGAACTGGTGCGATTATTGATATGAAGGAAGGGAATATTATATTCCAATTTCCATTAAGGAAAGGCATGGAGCACTTTCCAAGAAAGGAAGTCAAATTACCTTAAGAATCTATCATGCGAGCTACTTATGAATTGAGTGCCAAAGATGGCACTACTTAAATCTATCCTCGCTTTTATGCCTAGCTAGGGGCCTTAAATGATAGCGCTAGTTTGGAGGCAACCCAATTTTATTTTTGTTTTTTGTTTTTGCTTCTGTTTAGTAATAAAATTTTCATCTATCTTCTGTTTATATGTGCTTTCATATTTTAATTAGTGTTTGTGCCAAGTAGAACCTATAGGATAACCTATGGTGATAGTTAATTTGATTCTGCTGAAAAACAGAAACTTTTCCCACACAAAAATAATTTTAGTAATTCACAGAAACGTGATTTTGCGTTGATTCTTTTTTCTTTATATCAATAGACTAATTTCCCAGGACTTCCTATTTTGGTAGGATTTTTAGAGTTTCAGAAGTATTCGAGAGTTACAGATTGCTACAGACTGTTCTGTTTTTGACAGATTCTATTTTTCGTGTGTTTTTTGCTTATTTTGATGCATCTATGGCTAGTATGTAGGGGTATGAACCATAGAGAAGTTGGAATACAGTAGGTTTAACACCAATATAAATACAGAATGAGTTCATTACAGTAACATATGTGGTGTTTTTTCTTTCTTGCACTAACGGAGCTTATGAGATTTCCTGTTGAGTTTTGTGTTGTGAAGTTTTCAAGTTTTGGGTAAAGATTTGATGGACTATGGAATAAGGAGTGGCAAGAGCCTAAGCTTGGGGATGCCCATGGCACCCCAAGATATTCAAGGATAGCCAAAATCCTAAGCTTGGGGATGCCCCGGAAGGCATCCCCTCTTTCGTCTTCGTCTATCGGTAACTTTACTTGGAGCTACATTTTTATTCGCCACATGATATGTGTTTTTCTTGGAGCGTCTTGTATGATATTAGTCTTTGCTTTTTAGTTTACCACAATCATCCTTGATGTACACACCTTTTGGGAGAACCCCACTTGATTAGAATTTATTAGAATACTCTATGTGCTTCACTTATATCTTTTGAGCTAGATAGTTTTGCTCTAGTGCTTCACTTATATCTTTTAGAGCACGGCGGGGGCTTAATTTTGAAAAAATTGTTGATCTCTCATGCTTCACGTATATTGTTTTGAGAGTCTTTTAGAACAACATGGTATTTGCTATGGTTATAAATTGGTCCTAGAATGATGGGCATCCAAGTTGGGTATAATAAAAACTATCATAGAAAGTGAATTGGATGCTATGATCAATTTGATGCTTTATAATTGTTTTGAGATATTAGGATGGTGATATTAGAGTTATGCTAGTTGGTTGATTATGAATTTAAAGAATACTTGTGTTGAAGTTTGTGATTCCCGTAGCATGCACGTATGGTGAACCGCTTTGTGGTGAAGTTGGAGCATAATTTTATTTATTGATTGTCTTCCTTATGAGTGGCGGTCGGGGACGAGCGATGGTCTTTTCCTACCAATATATCCCCCTAGGAGCATGCGCGTAGTACTTTGTTTTTGATGACTTGTTGATTTTTGCAATAAGTATATGAGTTCTTCATGATTAATGTTGAGTCCATGGATTATACGCACTATCACCCTTCCACCATTGCTAGCCTCTCTTGTGCCGCGCAACTTTCGCCGGTACCATACACCCCCATATACCTTCCTAAAAACAGCCACCATACCTACCTATTATGGCATTTCCATAGCCATTCCGAGATATATTGCCACGCAACTTTCCACTGTTCCGTTTATATGACACGCATCATCATTGTCATATTGCTCTTTGCATGATCATGTAGTTGACATCGTATTTGTGGCAAGGCCACCTTCATAATTTTCATACATGTCACTCTTGATTCATTGCATATCCCGGTACACCGCCGGAGGCATTCATATAGAGTCATATCTTGTTCTAAGTATCGAGTTGTAATCTTGAGTTGTAAGTAAATAAAAGTGTGATGATCTTCATTATTAGAGCATTGTCCCAGTGAGGAAAGGATGATGGAGACTATGATTCCCCCACAAGTCGGGATGAGACTTCGGACTTAATAAAAAAAGGTCAAAGAGCCCACCAAATAAAAAAAGAGGCCAAATAAAAAAAAGAGAAAGGCCAAATAAAAAAATGAGAGAAAAAGAGAGAAGGGACAATGCTACTATCCTTTTTTACACACTTGTGCTTCAAAGTAGCACCATGATCTTCATGATAGAGAGTCACCTATGTTGTCACTTTCATATACAAGTGGGAATTTTTCATTATACAACTTGGCTTGTATATTCCAATGATGGGCTTCCTCAAAATGCCCTAGGTCTTCATGAGCAAGCGAGTTGGATGCACACCCACTTAGTTTCTTTTGTTGAGCTTTCATACACTTATAGCTCTAGTGCATCCGTTGCATGGCAATCCCTACTCACTCACATTGATATCTATTATCTCCATAGCTCGTTGATACGCCTAGTTGATGTGAGACTATCTTCTCCTTTTTTTGTCTTCTCCACAACCACCATTCTATTCCACATATAGTGCTATGTCCATGGCTCACGCTCATGTATTGTGTGAAAGTTGAAAAGTTTGAGATTACTAAAGTATGAAACAATTGCTTGGCTTGTCATCGCGGTTGAGCATGATTAAATACTTTGTGTGATGAAGATAGAGCAACAGCCAGACTATATGATTTTGTAGGGATAACTTTCTTTAGCCATGTTATTTTGAGAAGACATGATTGCTTAGTTAGTATGCTTGAAGTATTACTATTTCTTATGTCAATATGAACTTTTATTTTGAATCATTTGGATCTGAACATTCATGCCACAATAAAGAAAATTACATGGAGAATTATGCTAGGTAGCATTCCACATCAAAAATTCCGTTTTTATCATTTACCTACTCGAGGACGAGCAGGAATTAAGCTTGGGGATGCTTGATACGTCTCCAGCATCTCTATAATTTTTTATTGTTCCTTGCTATTATATTAGCCGTTTTGGATGTTTATGGGCTTTACTTTACACTTTTATATCATTTTTGGGACTAACCTACTAACCGGAGGCCCAACCCGAATTGCTGTTTTTTTGCCTATTTCAGTGTTTCGAAGAAAAGGAATATCAAACGGAGTCCAAACGGAATGAAACCTTCGGGAACAATCTTTTTGGAACAAACGTGATCCAGAGGACTTGGAGTGGAAGTCAAGAAACAAACAAGGCGTCCACAAGGGTGCCCGGTGTGGCCCCTAGGGCTGGGCGCGCCCCCACCCTCGTGGGACCCTCGAGCGTCCACCGACCTACTTCTTCCTCCTATATATACCCACGTACCACGAGAACATCAGAAGCGACCACGAAAAACTATTTCCACCACCGTAACCTTCTGTATCCGCGAGATCCCATCTTGGAGCCTTCGCCGGCGCTCTGCCGGAGGGGGAATCAATCATAGAGGGCTTCTACATCAACACCGTAGCCCTTCTGATGAGTTGTGAGTAGTTTACCACAGACCTTCGGGTCCATAGTTATTAGCTAGATGGCTTCTTCTCTCTCTTTGAATCTCAATACAAAGTTCTCATCGATTTTCTTGGAGATATATTTTATGTAACTCTTTTTGCGGTGTGTTTGTCGAGATTCGATGAATTGTGGGTTTATGATCAAGTTTATCTATGACAAATATTTGAATCTCCTCTGAATTCTTTTATGTGTGATTAAGTTATCTTTGCAAGTCTCTTCGAATTATCAATTTGGTTTGGCCTACTAGATTGATCTTTCGGAGAAGTGCTTAGCTTTGGGTTCAATCTTGCTGTGTCCTTTCCCAGTGACAGCAGGGGCAGCAAGGCACGTATTGTATTGTTTCCATCGAGGATAAAAAGATGGGGGTTTTATCATATTGCATGAGTTTATCCCTCTACATCATGTCAT
Source organism: Triticum aestivum (assembly GCF_018294505.1). Lineage (NCBI taxonomy): Eukaryota > Viridiplantae > Streptophyta > Magnoliopsida > Poales > Poaceae > Triticum > Triticum aestivum. Next base: position 344,365,764 of record NC_057801.1, read on the forward strand.
CTTTCTTAATGTGTTACTCTATTCTTTATGAACTTAATACTCTAGATGCATGCTGGATAGTGGTTGATGTGTGGAGTAATAGTAGTAGATGCAGGCAGGAGTCGGTCTATTTGTCACGGACATGATGCCTATATACATGATCATGCCTAGATGATCTCATAATTATTCGCTTTTCTATCAATTGCTCGATAGTAATTTGTTCACACACCGTAATACTTATGCTATCTTGAGAGAAGCCACTAGTGAAACCTATGGCCCCCGGGTCTATCTCTTATCATATAAGCTTTCGATCTACTTTTATTTGCATCTTTTACTTTTCCAGTCTATATCATAAAAATACCAAAAATATTTATCTTATCATATTATCTCTATCAGATCTCACTTTTGCAAGTGGCCGTGAAGGGATTGACAACCCCTTTATTGTGTTGGTTGCGAGTTCTTGTTTGTTTGTGTAGGTGCGTGGGACTTTTGAGGAGCCTCCTACTGGATTGATACCTTGGTTCTCAAAACTGAGGGAAATACTTACGCTACTATTGCTGCATCACCCTTTCCTCTTCAAGGAAAACCAACGCAAGCTCAAGACGTAGCAGCTGACGCCATCATCAACAGTGGGCCACGAGAGGTCGGCGCCAACCCCAACCATTTCAGCGATGGTGACAGCCCGATGCTACCGCCTTGCCCCTAGCGCGGCGCAAGCTCGGGGGCACATAGCTGTCGTCGCTCATCTCTGGAGTCTCGAAGAGTTCGGGAGAGCCGCTGGACTCCCAAGCATCACTGTTGCTGCTGGAGGAGCCGTTGGGGGAGCGGACAGGAGGCCTAGCCCCTGCCGCATCGATCCCTCGACTGCCCCCTTCGGGGCAGCACTCCAGGCGGCGGCCTTCTGCGTCGAAGACCTTGAAGAGCAACGTGGAGGTGCAGTTGTACTCGAAATGAATCACGAGGGCACCCACCATTCGGCAGACCCGACTGACCTCGCCCCTGCCTTGGGTCATGTAGATCTTGCTAGTGGAGACGACCTCAACCTCCGCTCTGGAGCGCCACAGTCGGTGTGCTGCAGCCAAAGCTCGAGAGGCCCCCTCGGCGGCATCTCGGTGGCGAAGAACAAAGGGAAGCGGATCCAGGTGCTTGGAGGCATCACCGCATGTAGCACGAGCTCGCGAGAGGAGTCCGCGGCGTGGACTCCAGAAGAAATGGTGCGCGTCCCCACGGTTCGCCGACCTCGGCCGCGGCGCAGGTGGCATCGCTTGCCATCCCTTTCTCCGGAGCCCTCGGCCTGGGCGTACAGGGGTAGCGGGAACCCAGGAGGTGGCCGCTCGCACCAAGGCCTCATCATCTCCAGCCCCACGACCTCACCACGGCAGTGGACCGGCCTCTTCTTCGGCGGGAGCGGATCAGGTCCATCTCGGGGGGCCTTCCCCTTCTCTTCGGCCGAGAATCTGTGGATCGGTGCCAATGGCGTCAAGGCTGAAGCTGGGGCAGGGAAGAAGAAGCAGGCGGAGCAAGAAGAGATGGACAATGGGGGCTCTCTCCCCTCCTCATTTATAGCCCAAGGGAAGCCAACCGTCGACCTCCACGATCGCAGGTAATGATGTCCCTTTTTGCATGCAGCAGGGACTCGTCAAGTCGGGCAGTTGCCGAGGTAGCATGGGGAAGCGGAGACACCCACGTCCAATCAGTCGCCACACGTCGACCAAGGCCGCAGGCTGTTGGGGCCTGTGGCGCTCCGCACTTGCTCTTTGGCTTCGCCGCTAAGCCAAGTCCGAGCGCGCCTTGGGACCAGGGGCTACTGTCGGTGTTTTGGGAACAGGGGTCCCCAGACTTGCCTGCCTGCAGCCTGTGGCGTGGCTCCACCAGTGGCCCAGTATGGCCCATCTTCATCAACCAGCACTCAAGACCCTCGCGAGGGGCCAAGCCTCGTGGGGTGGACGACACAAGGCCTCCTCAGGAGTGGCCTCACCAGGCAGGCTCGCGAGGAGGCGGAGAGATCAAGGCAAGGGGTACCTCGCGAGGTTCCCATGACGCAAGCCATGACGACCAAGACCAGGCGGGCGTCAGCCCGCGCAGTGTCCTCGTTTCCTATTTGGTGCTAAGGGGGCAAGCGCAGGCGCGGAGTACCCAGGCATCAGGCAAAGGTTTCCATACCGGTGCAACAAGACCAAGACCAGCAGGACGGCAGGACGGAGGTCATCGTGGAGCCCAAGACGGCGTCACCGCCAGCGCCTTTGACAGGAGAATACCACCTTTAGTTAGGATAGCTTGTACTAGCTGTCCCATTTCAAAATGGTCGTTGTTGGATCCCTTCCCGCTCAATATTTGGGAAGAGGACCAGGGCCTCTATAAATAGGGCTAGCCACCACTGTAGATAGGGCAACTGAGATGGATCGATTCCTCCCCGAGCAAGCCACCAAACACAAGAACACCTCTCCTCGCGAGGCTGTTCTTCCCTTGTACTGTTCATCAGCCCAAGAGGCAGTCCACCACCACACAGGAGTAGGGTATTACACTACAACGGTGGCCCGAACCTGTATAAATGTTGTGTCTCTCGTGTTGTGAGTTCATCGAGCTAGCTTAGAGATCACGGCGAGGCTGAGGGCGCGTTTCGATAGGGAGAAATCTTTGTGCGCACCCCAATGTTCGAACCTTAAGGGTTTTGCCGGAACCCAATATCCGACAGATGCATAGCAACGAGAGGGGGAGAGTGTGTCCACATACCCTCATAGACCAAAAACAGAAGCGTTAACTTAACGCGGTTGATGTAGTTGAACGTCTTCTCGAATCAACCGATCAAGTACCGAACGTACGACACCTCCGAGTTATGCACACTTTTAGCTCGATGACGTCCCTCGAACTCTTGATCCAGCAGAGTGTTGATGGAGTCGATGAGTTCCGTCAGCACGACGGCGCGATGATGGTGTTAGTGATGTGATCCGCATAGAGCTTCACCTAAGCACTACGATGATACTATCGGAGGAGTAAACGGTGGAGGGGGGCACCGCACATGGCTAAGACAATTGTTGTTGTGCCTTTGGGGTGCCCCCATCCCTGTATATAAAGGAGGGGAGGAGGAGGCCGGCCACCAAGGGGGCGCACCAAGGGGGGAGTCCTACTAGGAGTCCACTCCTAGTAGGATTCGCCCGCTGTGACGCCCCCGATTCAATCATACACTAATCATGCACGCAAATGTGTACGATCAAGATCAGGGACTCACGGGAAGATATCACAACACAACTCTAAAAGTAAAATAAGTCATACAAGCATCATAATACAAGCCAGGGGCCTCGAGGGCTCGAATACAAGTGCTCGATCATAGACGAGTCAGCGGAAGCAACAATATCTGAGTACAGACATAAGTTAACAAGTTGCCATAAGATGGCTAACACAAACTGGGATACAGATCAAAAGAGGCGCAGGCCTCCTGCCTGGGATCCTCCTAAACTACTCCTGGTCGTCGTCAGCGGCCTGCACGTAGTAGTAGGCACCTCCAGTGTAGTAGGAGTCGTCGTCGATGGTGGCATCTGGATCCTGGGCTCCAACATCTGGTTGCAACATCTGAGAAGAAAAGGAAAGAGGGGGAAAATAGGGAGCAAAGCAACCATGAGTACTCATCCAAAGTAATCGCAAGCAAGGATCACACTACATATGCATGGGTATATATAAAGAGGCAATATCGGTGGACTGAACTGCAGAATGCCAGAATAAGAGGGGGATAGCTAGTCCTATCGAAGACTACGCTTCTGGCAGCCTCCGTCTTGCAGCATGAAGAAGAGAGTAGATTGAAGTCCTCCAAGTAGCATCGCATAGCATAATACTACCCGGCGATCCTCCCCTTGTTGCCCTGTGGGAAAGCGATCACCGGGTTGTCTCTGGAACTTGTCTGGGTGTGTTTTATTAAGTATCCGGTTCTAGTTGTCATAAGGTAAAGGTACAACTCCGGGTCGTCCTTTTACCGAGGGACACGACTATTCGAATAGATAAACTTCCCTACAGGGGTGCACCACATAACCCAACACGCTCGATCCCCTTTGGCCGGACACACTTTCCTGGGTCATGTCTGGCCTCGGAAGATCAACACGTCGCAGCCCCACCTAGGCACAACAGAGAGGTCAGCACGCCGGTCTAAATCCTATGCGTGCAGGGGTCTGGGCCCATCGCCCATTGTACACCTGCACGTTGCGAACGTGGCCGGTGAGTAGACCTAGCAACCTCCATTACAAAGGAATTTGCGTTACGCGGTCCAACCCGACGCGTGCCGCTCAGTCGCTGACGTCAAGAAGACTTCGGCTGATACCACTATGTCGAGTGCCCATAACTGTTCCCCCGTAGTTGGTTAGTGCGTATAGGCCAGTGGCCAAACTCAGATCAAATACCAATATCTCGTTAAGCGTGTTATTATGAAGTAACCGTGAACGCCGACCAGGGCCAGGCCCACCTCTCTCCTAGGTGGTCTCAACCTGCCATGTCGCTCCGCCACAAAGTAACAGTCGGGGGCCGCCAGGAACCCAGGCCCACCTCTACCGGGATGGAGCCAACTGTCCTTCCATCCCCCACATCGGAATCACTTGCGGGTACTCAACGAGTCGACCTGACTTTAGTCACCACCTGAATAGTATGTATGTATAGTATATACTCGTGATCACCTCCTAAGTGATCACGGCCCGATAGTATAGCATGGCAGACTGACAAGAATGTAGGCCCACTAATGGTAAACTAGCATCCTATACTAAGCATTTAGGATTGCAGGTAAGGTATCAACAGATGTAGCAACAATGATAGGCTATGCAACAGAATAGGATTAACCGAAACAGTAACATGCTACAGTACTCTAATGCAAGCAGTAGAGGGAAGAATAGGCAATATCTGGTGATCAAGGGGGGGCTTGCCTGGTTGCTCTGGCAAGATGGACGAGTCGTCAACACCATAGTCGAACTAGGGGTCGCCGGCAGTCCCGGGGTCTATCGGAAAGAAGTAATGGAGAGGAAACACAATAAATAACATAGCAATCAAAGCATCACAAAGCGTAATAAGGCAATACGCGGTGTTCGGTGTGCCCTAACGCGGTAGTAGGTGATACCGGTAAAGGGGGAAAACATCCGGGAAAGTATCCCCGGTGTTTCGTGTTTTCGGATAGATGAACCGTAGGGGGAAAGTTGCATGTTCGCTATTCTAGGGATGTGTGGCGGACAAATGGGTTGCGTATCCGGATTCGTCTCGTCGTTCTCAGCAACTTTCATGTACAAAGTTTTTCCATCCGAGGTACGGTTTATTTTATATTATTATTAAAAGATTTAATCATTTTTAGAATTTACTTAATTATTTTAAATCAACATTATCCAGAATAGTGTATGCCGACGTCATCATGATGTCAGCATGACGTCGGCAGTCAACATGGCGTTGACTGGGTCAAACTGACGTGTGGGTCCCGCATGTCATACTTTGATAGATAATTAACAATAGTTAATTAGTTAATTAGGCTAATCTAATCAGGATTAATTAAGTTAATTAATTCTTTAATTAAGTAATTAATTAATTAATATTTTAATTATTTTTTAAATTATTAATTAATTAATTATTAATTCCTTTTTTCGTTCTGGGCGTGGGCCCCATTAGTCATAGGCCTGGGGGGCCATAGCGGGCATGGGCGCTAACGGGCGCAGGGGCAGGCGCTGCGGGTGCGGGCACCTGAAATGAACGCAGCCAGTCGGGGCCACGGCGAGGGGGGAAACATCGGCGCGGCACCGGCGTGGCACCGGCGATGCCACGGTGGGGCAAAAGGGAGGAGCAAGGCGGGCGCCGGAGGTGGCCGCGGGCGTAAGGCGCTGGGGCAGACGACCGCGCGGACGGCAGGCGAGCGAGCAGCGGGGCGCATGAGGCGCGGTGTAGGTGGGCGCATGGTGCAGTGTGTGGCCAGCACAGAGCACGCAGCAAGCGGCGGTGGCAGCGACTGCAATAGCAGCAGCCGGTGGCCAAGGTGGGCGGAGGCGTGCGGACGGCGTCGACAACGAAGCGAGGCTAGCACGAGGGTGCGCGCGTGCTCACCGCGAGCACGAGCACCAGGAGGTGCGTGCACGACCGCTGGACGGCGCGCGGAGCAGAGAGGAAGGGAGGCCGGGGGCCTCACCGCGGATCCGTATGGTTAAGGGCAGCGTGGCTCGAGGAGGAGTCGGGGAAGCGAGATCCGGCAACGGGGCGGCAACTCGAAGGCGAGGTAGCTCCGGGCGGCGTCGGGCGATGGCGGTGTGGCGCTGGTGACGTGGTGGTTGTTGGCGATGGTGTCAGGGCGCTCAAGGCGCCCAGATCCGGAACGGGGAGGAGGAGGTCGTCTCCAGCGAGTTGAGGGTCGGCGCGCGCCTGGCGACGGCGGAGCATCGTGTTAGGCAGAGGGCGTCGGGCGCCGCGGTGGCTGCCCCGATCCAGAAGGGGATCGGGGAGAGTGGGGGGTGCGTGGGGGTAGCAGTGGGTTAGGGTTTCGGTTGGATAAGGGAAGTTTGGGGGTGGCCTGGGCCAGATGGGCTGGCCGGCTGGGCCGGTTGGCCCGGGGGTTTGGGGGGTTTCCTTTTTTTCTGCTTTTTATCTTTTCCTTTTTTTTCTTTATTTTTCTTTCCTGTTTTCCTCTTATTTTAAATATGTAGGTTTTTTTATAAAAGCATGGTTCTTTCACCATAAATATCTAGACATTTATTGCCACGCTCCGAACATTTTAGTTTTGACTTATGAAAACTTTAATTGTTTAAACTTTAATTGAAATTTTGAATTTGAATCCGTTTCGAACTAACGTGAGATTATCAACAGTAACCGAGGTGACGTGGCATCGTTAACACGGGATTACTGTAGCCTAATTATCCGGGCGTCACAAATCTCCTCTACAAGAATTCTTGTCCCGAGATTTAAGCGGTGGAGTAAGGGGGAAAAGTGTTGGTAGCAAAAACCTAACGAGTCTTCTCGGTCTTGGCTGCCCTTTCGAAGAGGTCGTTCCCTTTCGTTGATGCCTTCATTTCTCTGCTTCAAGTCACCATGATCAAGTTGTCATCCTTTCTTCGGGATCTCTATCGTCCTATGAACGCGACCAAAGGAAAAAAACTCTGAAAGAACGCATCTCCCCAAAGCTGGGCGTCTGACGGTGAACTCAATGGGAATACACGAGGTACCCCACGAGTTGTATTTTCGTGAATTTGTTGAGTGCAATATACAATGGTACCAAAGTTTCAAACGGGTAGGCAATCATTCAATGACTAGACAGAAGCTGGAATGGGGGTTTGAACAACGTGGATAACATGGTGTTTGATTCCAGGATGAATCATTGTATATAATTTAGCTCGTGAATCACATACGAAGCCACGTGCAAAGGATACATTAGAATCCGGGTTTGTTAAGAAGAGTCAGGTTTCGATCCAGTGGACCTGTGGGTTATGGGCCCACCATGTGAGTTGAAAATAGGAAGGGTGGTGACATCTTGCACAGCATGTCAGTGGATAGCTTGTTAGCTATGTTGGCAACAATGTCGGTACCAAATGCGGGGAATGAAGAGAGCAATTTTCCTGCTTGTTGAATGAGGCGAACCAATTGGCAAAGTTATCACCCATCGGCAGTTACCGGAATGTCATCAACAATATTAACAGGGTCTTACAGACAGAGTGGTACAACAAGGTCCCTACCCAGTTATGTCAGATTCAGGAAAGGTTAAACAAAAGAATGGAAAGGAGAACGCGATTATCAGATTAAAAAGAACAATGGAAAGGAAAATTGTGACTACACACAATTATTAGGAGTATATCCTTCCCATGTACCAGTAGAACATGGCATACAGGGTAGGAGAGCAAGTACCCAACCATTCAGATAAAGAGGCAAGGATTAATCAAGATGTTACCCATACAACGGTGTTTGGATAACTGACCAAGAAACTATTAGCATCGCGCCTCCAATGTTCTTGTTGATGAGGGGGGGTATCATAGTCATGCTTCGAGGTAGCAATGATATGGTGTTTCAATCAAGGGCCAGACTTTGGATACACAAATGATCCATCAGGAGCAACTTATAAAATAAGTCCTACAATTTCCTCCAGGAAGAATGGTTATCCTTGCAAAAGAAATTATAATGATAGGTCCTCCAGCCAGGGGTGCTAGGCATGACATCATATTATCGGGTCATCAAAGGACCAACATCATAACTCCTGGAAAGTTGTCCCAACCATCATATCTGACCGAGATTCATATCCGATTGGTGTCATGATACCTCAGATTGATGATGTTCGAGAAGAAAAGGTGCGACACAAATCAACGAAATGACATTGCAAGATTCTCGGGAAATGAACTATGGGAGCGGGTTCATGAAACAATAGCTCGTCATTAAACAAAGGAGAGGATGAGGAGGTGGCTGATGAGTTCAACGACAATTCATCGAGAATTCCAAATGGATGGATTTCCACAATAATGTGAACAAGATGATACTTGTCAATTCAAATAATATAATGTTGTATGCTCGAGGAAAACATACACCATCAATCACTAGTTGAAAGGTGCGCCTGAAATATGACCTTAGGCAGCAAGATCAATGTTAGAGTGATGATTCAATAACCAACAGTCTAAGAACAAACTGTCGATCGTTAACTTCAAAGCAATAGGGTTACTAGAAGTACAGAACTCAAGCAGCATCGTTAGCATATTGGTATCCTGGTTAAAAACAACACGGGGACCAAGGAAGAATGGTGATGGTGAGAAGTATCATCATACCTAGAATTTCTAAGAGGTGGAGCAATCCCCACAACATTCTCGACATAAAAGACAGTAATACTTCAAAGCAGAACACAACACTAGCTGGAGAGCAAGTTGTATTCATAATGTGGACAAGTTCGCGATGAAAGGAAGTCAAGGGTATTGTCGATGATAATAAAAATCATCAAGGGCAAGGAGGGTATTTCTCATCATGAACACAGTTGACATCTCGGAAGAAGTCAAAGTGTTGAAGGTGATCCGACACATTTGCCGGGAGGTTTCAATAGGATGCAATCAAACAACAATGGCAACAAGCAAGGAAATGATGAAGTGGCAAGTTAGGATCAATATATAAGATGCAAGCTCGGAACCAAAGTTGCCTTTCAAGACAAGCAACATGATGTTGAAAGCTCGACGTAAGTCGTGCTCACACACTGAAGAATTCGTGCACCAGAGAAGGACGAGGTAGCACAGTTAAAGATAGCAAGAACATGATGCAGCCGATAGTCTAGGAATGACCAGATTGGGTTCAGAATTTCCCAGTAAAAATACTAGGGGTATTTGATTTGTAGTGCGGAATAATTTCACTAGCGGTGTCCTCGGTTGACAACAACCCAGAACCCGTAGAGTGATTACGACAAGGAAAGACATTTACTGCAACAAAGTTAGTAAGATGTGGTGCAATGGCAAGACATCTTCGAGATGCCAGGGGGTAATAGTCGAAGGTAGAACATGATAGAAGTAGAACCGGGTCATTGACCTGTGACAGTAGATACTTTTACCTTGCCAAAAAATAGACGAAGCACTGGAATGAATTCCCATCAGATATATCAGATCAGGACAGCATGGTCGGAACCATAACTGTAAGGAATCAATTCAAGAATACCGAAAGAATCATACAGGTGGATAATCATTTTGCAAGAAGCTTCTGAGATGGTCTACATCATTTTCATGGGCATGAACACAAAGTTCAAGGTTGACTCCCACTCTTCTTTAATGCATAACATTTCATTCACCTCTCGCTTTGATAAAACTATAGTGTTGGAATTTTATTTGGTAGAACACCAAAAGAGTATGAATTGTGAAAACTTTCGGGTTCTCACGGATTAGGGGAAGGCATAGGTTCAACCCATCGGGCATCTTAGTAACATATACCACAAGTTTCAAAAGTAAATACACAAGCTCGAAAGCAGAGCATGGTTGGACAATCATAGGATACAATTTACCAAAGGCATTATGTATTAGGGGAAGAACTCACAAGGTGATTGAATATGAAGGACACTGTCGGATAAAGTCCAACAATGGATCGGGTGATCCACAATGGAGCTGATGTGAGTATCAGCACTCACTCAGAGGAAGAAAGAATGCAGAGGCATCAAATTCAAGAATCACCTGATTAGTTTGATGCTTAAATAGAAATAAATTATGGTTTCCAAATCAAGGGATCAGAAGCAAACGCTCTGATTAAGGATGGATAAGTTGAATAGCCGTAGGGATACAATCGATGGAAATTTGATTGGTCGAGATCCAACTCATGTTTAAAATGACGTCTAAGCCGGAAGGATAATTTATAAGGGTCAACTAATGATTGCGTGCATTCGCAGACAATAATCTATTAGGCTCAAAATGGCAAGGACAAGGGATGTCGACAAAGACTACTAGACATATGGAATTAACCATAATGCAAGAAGGCAAGAATTTCAAGAGCAATAGTGTCGTGGAATTGCCACGGTAGATGACCTAGTGTGAGGACTTAATCGTGAGGCCAACGCATCTATGCGGTAGCTTGAAGGGGTTGAGGGGAATTGAGACACGCAACACAAGACAAAGATTTAGACAGCTTCGGGCCCCGGGAAACATCATCCGGTAACAACCCTACATGCTATTTGAGGCTAGGTCTCATTATGATCATCAGGGAGTCGCCGTAAACAGGCTCTCCTAGTTATGTCTAGCCCTAAGCTTATCTTTCTTCTCCCCCCTCTTGGGATGCCCTGCCCCTCCTTATATAAGTTGAAGGGGCGGGTTACATGTAGAGTCCAACTCGGATTAAGACTTAAACTATTCCGACTTCCCTTCATGGGCTTCTTAACGTCTTAGGCTTCATAACGTCTCGGGCTTCATAACTCCTAGCAACCGAGTTATCACTGTCTGCCGGGTTATGCCTGGTGCCGGATTATGATCGTCTGCTGGTTATGACTGGTGCCGGTTTATGATGGTCTGCCGGTTATGACTGGTGTCGGTTTATGATGGTCTGCCGGATTATGACTGGTGTCGGTTTATGATTGCCTTAACCCCTGCCGGGTTATCATCTAACTTAACACCTGCCGGGTTATCATCTGACTTAACTCCTGTCGGGTTATCATCTGACTTAACTCATGCCGGTTTATCATCTGGCTTAACTCATGCTGGGTTATCATCTGACTTAACTCCTACCGGTTTATCATCTGACTTAACTCCTACCGGGTTATCATTTGACTTAACACCTGTCAGGTTATAACTCTGGCCAGGTCATACCGCGGGGTATATCCCCGACATTGGCCCCTAGTTTAATTTGGATTTATCCATGTTGAATTGATCCCGAGCATCCTTAAATCCTTGTCATTTCCTTCTAGAAAATCCGGGTCAATAGGCCAGCTTCATAATCAAATTGTTGACATTGGTTTGTCACAGAAAAATATTATGAAGAATAATTCATTTGACCCAGCTCCCAATGCTTAACAAAAATATTGGTCCTTGAAATACTCATCTGAACTTCAGCCGGTTTAAGGATGTAGAACTTGCCGGTTTATAAATATTGATAGCATCGGGTCATAATTGTAGTTAACATCAAGCTTAAAAATATACCTCTTATATGCCTAACACTTGTAGCCCCCAAGTCTTAAGAAGGTAGCATAGCAACATCTTAAGACTTGCTTCAATATAAATGTCACAACCTTGAAAATATCCGATTTGTTCATCTCAATCACTAGTCAAAACTGAGTATTCCACATATGTAGCCCCCAAGTGCCGGGTTGTCATGCTTGTAGTAACCTGGGACTGGAAATTGCCTTATGCTCATAAAACTTCAACTAGTGTAGCCCCCAAAGGTCGGGTCATCATGCAATAATGAGCAGGAACTTTATAGACATGATCATGTAGACTTGAACAACAATGTGTAGCCCCCAAGGGTCGGCTCAGTAAGATAATAATGAGCTGGGACTTTATATATAGTTCATTGAAAATAACATCATATGATGTAACCCCCATCATGGGGCTTGAACCCACGTCCACAAGGTTAAGAGCTTTGTGCTTTACCAACCGAACAATGGACCCTTGAATATAATGGATTAAAACTTGTGTACCTTGAATCATTAATAGGAGCAATTGGTAGCCCCCAAGGGCTGGCTCATTATGATGTGATGAGTCGGGTCTTCAATAAGGCCAATAAAAATGATTTTGCATTAGCCCCCAAGTGTCATGGTGCATGCTTGTAGCGACATGAGACTTGAATATTTGATATAATCTCAACTTGAGTAATATAGCCCCCAAGTGTCGGGTCGTAAGCCTGCAGCAACTCGGGACTATTCCTTCCATTATAGAATAAATTATATCCATTGCGCTGAAGCGACTTTAAAAACCTCAATCATAATATTGGTTATTGATAACCATAATAAAGGTCCAGCCATATTGGCTATTAAAGATTTGAATAATATACTCCAATGATATATAAGCTCATGATTCAAATGGCGCAATCCCAATATATACCGGTGACTTAACGTCCAAAGCCAGACCGGGTTAATAAACACCAGATAATGATCTTATCTCATACTGGCGATTTATAGTCGAAAGCCAGACCGGGTTAATAGACGTCGGTTTATCATAAAACCTTATCAAAGGAGAAAAAACTTTGACAAATAAAAGCATATGAAAACTTGTAGTCGAGGCTTTTTATGGGCTGCTAGGCTTAAAATCGAGGCTTTTCATGGGCTGCCAGGCCACTGAGTTATACCATTTCACAAAGCCTTTTAAGATGGACCTCACATTAACCAATCATCGTTTTAACTTTGACAAGTTCAGGGTCGTTATAAGATTGACTTGTCAAACGTTCGGCGGGTCATACCAGGATTACCTGGACGGAGTGTCCTACTTGATGAAGGCAGGTTAACCTGGGGTTTTAGGTGAATACACCTGGCTTCCAAGCCGTGGCTTGATAGCCTATTGCAAGGCGTAGATTCTTTGTTCTTGTAGAAGCAAATATCCCCGAAGCAACATTTTGAGCTGTGCTCAGTGGACGCCTATGTTTGAGTTATGCTTTGCAATATACTCTCTTTGGCCCCTCATGATAATATTGGCTTGATAGCCGGATTACCGAAGTAACCAGCGATGTGCTCTTATGATAATATTGGCTTGATAGCCGGATCAATGGGTAATCAGAACTCCACTTTATTAACAGAAACCCCCAAGTGATATATTTCTGAGTTGTGCTCGCCGGGTGCCTATGTTTGAGTTGGGCTGTGCAACAAACTCTCTTTGGCCCCTGTAATTTTTCCCGGGAACTCGAACTTGCGGGAGATGAATTATTTTAACCGGATATTGAGAGCTTCAAAGCTTTGTGGGAGACAGCTTTCCCTTGAGCCGGATTTTAAATCAGAATTTTCATTTAAAGCCGGAAATTTTCTGACGGCCTTTAAATTTGCACCAATATGGCGGTTTAGGGTCCTGCATTAGATAACTTTGCAAGCCGGAGTAATTGCTCTTTTAAAAGAAAGCAATATATGATATAAAAATATACTTGATGGATTTCACCTGATACGCCAGGCCAGTAGTTATCCACCGCGGAGTCGATGATCACCATGGTGAAGCAGAAATCAATCATGGGTGAGTCCGCCATAGGAGCAGACAGATGAGTCAGCCGCGACATTATAAGCCAGTGCGGTCGGGCGTGTCAATCGCAGGCACAGTCCCAGCGAGGTGATGTAGATCAAACTGCATGGGCGGCGGTTTGTGCTCATCCATTCATCGGGTAATATGTCACAGACTATCACCGGGCGAAATATTATCAACCCATAGTGAATAATTATCCTGATTCAACCGGATAACAAATGAGTCGTATACAGTAGAAGAGCATCATTTCCGGTAATTTCCAGCATGTATACACTCTTAAGGGAGCTGAGCCGTTCAGAACATACTCTCCGGGGTCATTTTTGACCAATCTGGCTTCCATCTTCCAACAACTTGGAGCAGTGACTTGGCGGCAGAGCCGGTCAGCGGCACGAGGCCGGCTTATCACGTTGTTAAAGGCGGTTCACGGACGGTGGATCACAGCAGAAGGAAAAACAGCCTGGCGCGTGACTGTCTCAGTGAGGTCGGCTGGACTGCGGCTCATTATGAAACATCCATCTTTTCTTTTCTTTATGAATGGAGTACTTTGCTCTCCTCCTTTGGTCTTCCCAGTGTGTCTCTCTGCAGTTAGCAGAAGCCAGCGACTCGGTGCGAGGGCACAAGGCGAGCAGCGGATTCAGCAGCTCAACTCGGGAAAGATGAATGTAGCACAAGCAAATTGCACGGACAGAACATGCAATGGTGCCAACCGGTAGAGGCACAGCAGCAGCCTTCTATGCAATGAACCGGCGGGAGGCATGGTAGTGGCAGGCGACTGATCAGGCTCAGCAATAACCCGTCGAGGCATGATAGCTCGGCAGTTGAGGCCTGAGACGAGGCCCCGCTGGCAAAGCGGAACAGCAAGCCAGGGCTGCGGCAGCAACTTACCTCTGCCACCACTGCAGCCTGAGGACAGCGTGAAGTTGAGACACGGTGTCAAGCTCGGCGCGCTCGGAGTCGGGTGGTTCGGCGCGCTGTAGCTCGCTCGCGAGAAGCAACAGAGGAGGCTCGAAGCGCTCGGTGATTTGAAATAGCGGAGGTAATCCGGCTCCAGGCGGAGACATGCAGACCGACCATGACTAGGGCGGCGACTCGCGGTGCAGCGGGCTTAGCAGAAATTGGTGGAAGTAGTGGCTCGAGGCTAGAAATTTCGAGGTGGACGAAAGCGGCGGCTCACGGGCAGTGGCCCGACAGACACAAACCGGATGCACGGGGAGGCCTCCATGGGGGGCAAGAGGAAACACAGGGGGAACCCTGGCCGGTTTAGTGCGGCAGAGAGGCGCCCGCGAGGCGAGACCGCGGTGGCCGAGGCAGAATCCTGTGGGCAAAGGCCTGACCACGGCATGAAACAGGTTGAGTGCAGCAATGGCTTGTAGGCGGAGAGCACTCAACATGGTGCCGCTAAGCGCTAGATGCTCCCGCAGTGGCAAGGCGGCAATCTCGGATGACAGCAGCTCTGCCGCGGGCGACTCGGACAACGGCAGCTCTGCCGCAGGCGGCTCATGCGACAGCGATGGTGACTCAGACGATGGCGGCTTTGCCGCAGACGACTCATGAGCCGGCGACGGTGACTCGAACAACGGCGGCTCTGCCACGGGCGACTCATGAACCGGCGATGGAGATAGAAACCGCTTGGTGATGGCGTGATGTTGCGGACAGGGTGCTCAATGGCAGCAGACCGCAACTCTGTTGGATGATGACTTGAGCAGTAACAGACAGAAACGGAGACTGCTAGGACGGCTCTTCCATGGCGTAGGCGATCCGAGGCCTGGCACGGTACCCGGTAGGGGCTCGGGAGGCTTGCGGGGCGGACAGGAGGCCGAGCATGGACACAGCCGGCCCACGCTGGGGCGGAGCGGCGCGGGGCCGCAACGGCGGGAGCGGCTCAGCGGAGGCGTTCGGCAACTGCCCGAGCCGGCGGGTCAGCTTGGGCGATTTGAAGCGCCCAGCGAGTCAGCAACGGTGACTCAAGCGTGATGATGAGGCATGAGGCAGCGGGTCAAAGCACAAGTGGCCATAGAAGCAACTTCGCAGATGGCAAAGGCAAGTCCGCAGTAGCAGGTTTGGCGGCTCGTCAGAAACTGGTGACTCTCGGTGGCGGTTTAAGGTCGTGGCCTCTACGGCGGGTCGAGGAAACGCTCGGAAGCAGGGACTAGGCGGCTTGGGGCGGCACAAGGTGCAGCGGGCACAAGTCGAGGCGGTGCTAGTTTGAGGCGCGGCCGTGACCACGCAGCGGTGGTTCGAAGGTGATGCCGGCAAGGTGAAACGGCGCGACGAGGCTGCGGAGGCCTGATGGCTGTGAACCGGCGGAGGCGACGACATTTGAGGCCGCGGCCCGGGCGAGGCGATGTTGACCCGAGGCGGCTTCAGTTTTGGGGGCCCAGCGCATCGAGACTCGGACAGGAGATGAGGTGTGATGGTGATTCGGACCGGAGCTAAGGCACAATGGCGATTCAGGCGAGAGGTGAGGCGCGATCACGACTCGGACGGGAGGCGCCTCCCAGTGTTAGAGGAGTCTGGGTTGTGGCCGCTCTGGCTAATTTATGTTTGCTCCCCCGAGTCATGGTCGTCTTATGGTGCTGGCTTTGGTCGTGAACTAGTAACCATCCAATTGTCTTGATACTTGATGAAACATAAGGTAATGCTTATGCGTCGAAACGTTGGATTAACCCTGTAGCACAACCGTCCTTGAGCGGAGAATCGATCCGTATACCTGAATCATGGTAGCTTTTACGCAATCCTTTTAAGTTTTGAGCGGCGTGCTGGTGCATTTTTCCTCGTATGCACACATTGCCACACGTATGAATCGGCAAGTCCTTCTGATTTGAACATAAGTCGTAGCATGGATCCAATCTGCGGTAAACTCCGTCGTCTCAGGAACATGCTTCAAAAAAATTGATCTGGCTTTAGATCGCCGGATCTGAAGTGCATGTAGCGACGCGTGATGCCACCTTAACTTCTCTCCAATTCTTCTTCGTCTGATTAACCGCGAGCTTCTCGATCCCAAAGAGTGCGCCCTCCAAGAACTCAACACCATCGTGCGCACTCCCCACAGTGGGCGCCAACTGTTGTCACGGCAGATGTCCTAGTGTGAGAACTTAATCGTGAGGCCAACGCATCTATGTGGTAGCTTGAAGGGGTTGAGCGGAATCAAGAGACGCAGCACAAGACAAGGATTTAGACAGCTTCGGGCCCCAGGAAACATCATCCGGTAACAACCCTACATGATGTTTGAGGCTAGGTCCCATTATGATCATCAGGGAGTCGCCGTAAACCGGCTCTCCTAGTTATGTCTAGCCCTAAGCTTATCTTTCTTCTCCCTCCTCTTGGGGTGCCCTGCTCCTCCTTATATAAGTTAAAGGGGTGGGTTACATGTAGAGTCCAACTTAGATTAAGACTTAAACTATTCCGACTTCCCTTCATGGGCTTCTTAACGTCATGGGCTTCATAACGTCTCGGGCTTCATAACTCCTGGTGTCGGTGTCAAAACCGGTGGATCTCGGGTAGGGGGTCCCGATCTGTACGTCTAAGGCTGATGGTAATAGGAGGCAAGGGACACGATGTTTTACCCAGGTTTGGGCCCTCTCGATGGAGGTAAAACCCTACTTCCTACTTGCTTCATATTGATGATATGGGTGTTACAAGAGTTGATCTACCACGAGATCGTAGAGGCTAAACCCTAGAAGCTAGCCTATGATGATTATGATTCTGTCTTTAAGGACTAAACTCTCTGGTTTATATAGACACCGGAGAAGGCTAGGGTTTACACAGAGTCAGTTACAAAGAAGGAAATATAATATTCGGATCACCAAGCTTGTCTTCCACGCAAAGGAGAGTCCCATCCGGACACGGGACGAAGTCTTGAGTCTTGTATCTTCATGGTCCAACAGTCCGGCCAAGGTATATAGTCTGGCTGTCCAGATACCCCCTAATCCAGGACTCCCTTAGTAGCCCCTGAACCAGACTTCAATGACGATGAG
The DNA here is from genome assembly GCF_018294505.1 of Triticum aestivum. NCBI lineage: Eukaryota > Viridiplantae > Streptophyta > Magnoliopsida > Poales > Poaceae > Triticum > Triticum aestivum. Next base: position 344,383,312 of record NC_057801.1, read on the forward strand.
TCCGGCTCGCAGTTCTGTCTTCGGCATTGCAAGGCGGGTTCCATCCCCGAATACTCCATAGTAATTATCGAACACTTAGATCGTGTCCGGATCTGCAAGATGATCTTCACATACCACCGTAGAGAGAATGATATTTCACAAATCTAATCTGCTGACAACTTTAGACAAAGTGACAAGACACTACGGTCGGGTCATTATTCGATCCGTTTTCCCGCAACCAGCCACATCGCATATTGCGAGGTGGTTTCCTCTGCACGTCTTGCCGAAGCAGAGATCGTGTCCCCTTATTACGGGATTCTCATCAATACGGTTGTGGGTAGCCCAAACGCACCGCTAATTACGGCGAGCGGGGAATGAGCGGGTTCCACCAGGCAAGTGGGGAGGCGCATAAGCTTTTACCGCCTCTATGAAGAGATAAGGTCTCTTCCTTTTTACCCACGCCTTTTCATTCCGCTAGTCCATTCCCCTCTGTTCGAGCCCTAGCGCTCAAGCACTCTTCTTCTCCACCGAAGAGAGGTTCTCCGAAGATGTCCGAATCCGGAGCAGGAGGCAAATGGATGGCCTCTACCGTACAGGAGAAGGATATCAAAAGGCTCCGAGAGGCCGGGTACCTGGCAAAGAAGATCCGCCACCGCCTTCCGCCGGCGGAACAGATCATCCCTACTCCGGAGCCCCACGAGAGGGTCGTGTTTCTTCCTCATTTTGTCCGCGGGCTCGGGTTTCCCCTTCACCCATTCGTTCGCGGTATCATGTATTATTACGGGATTGATTTTCATGATCTGTCCCCCAATTCTTTCCTTAATATCTCGACGTTCATCGTCGTGTCTGAGGCTTTTCTCCGAATTTCGCCTCACTTCGGCTTATGGCTGAAGGTTTTCAACGTGAAGCCCAAGGTGGTGAGTGGCAAGCATGCCGAGTGCGGCGGCGCCATGGTGAGAAAGATGCCCAAGGTTGTATGGCCGACGGGTGCCTTCAATGACTCCGTCAAGGAGTGGCAGCAGCAGTTGTTCTATATCACCAAACCGCGCGGCAAAAAGTGGGCCGCTGCTCCTGAATTCAGATCCAGAGCCCCACTGCGGCTCACGCCCTGGCCCGAGAAGGGCCTGAACTGGTCCTCATCCGATGAGTTGTCAGTGCTCCAAATGCGCGTCCAAAGTGTGGTCGACAAGGATGTCAAACTCATCAACGTAGTCCAGGTGATGTTAGTTCGCTTGGTTCTCCCTTGCCAGCATCAAGCCTGCAATTTGTGGGAATACGACCCAATCGAGCACCAGACCCTACGGGGGCTCTATGGCTCCTCCCACAAGGATATCTGGAAGGTGCTCCTCAAGTCCGGCAAACCATGGCCCGGCTCCGCCGAGGACCGTGGGTATCAACTATCCCACTCTGCAAGTCTGCTAAGTCATTGTTGTGCTCTGTCCATCCATGTTTTAGCTGGCACGTCCTGAGGGAAGCTCTTTTATCATGCCTTACAATAATCCCAGGGATGGACGAAAAAGGTGGAGCGGATACACTGTCCTGCCCCACTGCCGGAGGAACTGGCCGGACCCCTTCTAACGAAGATGCTGGTCCCAGTGCCTTACGAGGCGCCGAAGAAAGAGGCCCCCAAGAAGGTCAAGAAGACCTGGAGCGGCCTCCGTCGTCGCGATGCTTCGGACGCAAAATCCGAAGACTCTAGCGACCATCCCTCCTCCAAAGACGAAGAGGAGGAGGAAGAAGACGAGTCCCCCGTAGGAGGAGAAAAGAGAAGGACGACCTCCTCACCCCTGGAGGCCAAATCACCAAAGAGGGGGAAAGGCTCCCTTCCATAGGCGTCCACCACGGCTGCTGATAGCAGCCCGGAGTGGGATCCCAGGGTCCAGCCCCTGGTAAAATCGTAAGTATACGAAACCTGCACACACCCATGTGCCCGAGGTCATTAGAATGCAGTGGTTTCAACTGTCTCCATATTTTGTGCAGCCCGCCGAGGTCCCACGCCGGACAGTCCTCATCGGAGGATTCATTGAGCTCAGATGCCCTCGCGAGCGAGACGCCTCCAGAGGCCCCTTCCCCGAAGCCTAGGCGCGACACCGAGGTGTCGTCTCAGCGGGACCCGTACCAGGGGGCATATCCCTGGGGCCGGACACACGAGAGCAGCGGCTCCCAGGCGTGTCGACGGCGGGGGCGGTCTCAGGTTCGGACCGCGATCGGACACGGTCCTGGAGACCTTTAAAGCTCCAGGATCAGGAGAGCAACCACCTTTGATGGGGGGAGGCTTGCCTACTCCGCCAGCAACCTCTGTCCAAGTAGAGCTGCCGGGCGGCCTATCGACAGCGCTAAGGAGCGCGTCTATCATCGATGAACATCGGACCCTCATGGGTGCTTTGGGAGATTGCTGCTTGGTATGTGACTCCTCCATTGATCCAATTAGTTTTTGTTCTAGTGCTTTATTCATTGCAAATTTTTGCTGCATAGGTGACCTTATTCTCGAGCTTGCATGTTAAATTTTTGAGGTCACAAGCAATTCCAATGCATGATATAGGCCTTAGGCACTTGTAGGAGTAGTTGCTACCAATCTTGTTTAGTTTTATTCACTTTTATTTTGAAGTTACTAAAATTTCAGAAATTTTCAGAAAAAAGAATTATGCTTAGAAGAATGTACCAAGGTGGTTCCTCGGCAAATAAAGGGCCAAGGATTGCTATACGTGAGCAAGATGTTGAATTGCCGAAGTACGCGGATATACGAGCTTGTGAGTGGCCATCCGATGATTTTATGGTTGAAGCAGGCTTCAAGGAGGAATTTGACGCGTATGTGCGTAATGCCGAGCTGGACGACTTCTTACAAGATAAGTGTCCTTAGTACTATCAATTGACCGATTCCTCTGTGCGGAGGTTCCAATATAATTGTGCGTGTAATTCTCCTAGTGTCATGTTTGATATTTATGATACATCTTATACCATGGATTTAGAGGATTTCACAACTTCTTGCAAACTCCCGCAGTGGGGTAATATTAATGATCCTCGCAAATCTGAATTTAGAGATTTTCTTGCTAGTATTACTGTGGGAGAATCTAGGGACATAGCACAAGCTACCATAGAGAGCATTCATTTTCCTGCTATACATTATTTTGCTCTCTTTATAGGTAGATGCATTAACGGTAAGGACGAAGCATGTCACATGTGTGTCCCTGATCTTTGTGTCCTCAAGAGTGCTATGTCAGGTTATAAAGGTTATAACTTGGGGGCAATAGTTGCACGTAGGTTGCATAATAATAGTAGAAAGGGGAATTTATTTGGAGGAATTTATGCAACCCGTGTGGCTAATTATCTTAATATAGCCCCACGAGAGGGGGATATGATTTTACCTCCTGTTTATTTGGATAAAGAAGCTATGTTCAATCATCAATTTCTTGAGAGGAATGAACAATTCCTCCATTATTGACTAATCTATGACAGACGCAACGTCATCCCTGTTACTCTTCCTGCTCCCTACCTTTTTGATTATCAGGCAAAAGGAAGATATGTTGTCACCAGGGAGGAAGCAGCTGAATATGAGAGGGGAGTGGAGGCAGCTTGCCAACACGCTGCTGCTTAGGAGGCGATCGCCGCTGCATCTCAGTACAACCCCAGTTTCACTTATGGATATCAGCTAGGCGGTCCTTCGTACTAGACCAACTTAGGCCAAAAGCCTAAGCTTGGGGGAGTACGTATTTCTCACCGACTTTACATTCATGTTCACACACTAGTCGTCGGTGCTCATACTCTTTCATTCTGTTATCCATGCTAGTTTAAATTTCTTTTTCTAGTTTTCTTCTTGTGTGTTTGATAAACTTTACAAAAAACCAAAAAAATTAGTTAGTTTAATTTCTATGCTTGTAGTAGAATATAATGAAAACCCAAAAAGATTTCTAGTTCTTCTTCTTACTTGTTGGGAGCTTTCCCGTGTAAATAGTTTTCTTTTCTTTTCTTTCCTTTGGGGGTCGAGAAGACCATATTGAAAATTCTTAGTGGCTCTCATATGCATGATTGTTTATTTAACTTAGAGCCCATATTACCCTATCTTCTCTCTTGAGTTGAATGCTTGCAGATTCCAGCTTAGTCCAATGCACGTGCACTCTTATTATTATACACATCGTTCGGTCGTGCGAGTGAAAGGCAATAATGACGATATATGATGGACTTATTGGGATGAGAAAAGCTGGTATGAACTCGACCTCTCTTGTTTTTGTAAATATGATGATTCATCGTTTCTGATTCAGCTATTATGAAGTAAACATATTTGCAATGACATTTAGAGATTATAGTTGCTTGTGCCATGCTTGATTAGCTATGAGTTATAATGGCTTACCTTGTGTGCCAACATGCTATTAGAATGATTATGATGTGGTATGATGGGATGGTATCCTCCTTTGAATGAATTGAGTGACTCGACTTGGCACATGTTCACGCATGTAGTTGAATCAAATCAACATAGCCTTCATGATATTTATGTTCATGGTGGATTATATCCTACTCATGCTTGTACTTGGTGTGAATTAATTTTAATGCATGTTTATGACTGTTGTCCCTCTCTCAGTTGGTCGCTTCCCAGTCTTTTGCTAGCCTTCACCTATACTAAGTGGGAATACTGCTTGTGCATCCAAACTCCTTAAACCCCAAAGTTGTTCCATATGAGTCCACTATACCTCCCTATATGCGGTATTTACCTGCCGTTCCAAGCAAATTTGTATGTGCCAAACTCCAAACCTTCAAATGAAATTCTGTTTTGTATGCTCGAGCAGCTCATGTTACAACTAGGGCTGCCTATATCTTCCATGCTAGGTGGGTTATTCTCACGAGGAGTGGACTCCGCTCCTCATTCACGAGAAAGGCCCGGTAACCGGGATGCCCAGTCCCATGATCCAAAAAGATCAAAGCAAATCAAAATAATTAAACAAAAACTCCCCCAGGTCTGTTGTTAGTTGGAGGCACTCGTTGTTTCGAGCAAGCCATGGATTGATGCTTGTTGGTGGTTGGGGGAGTATAAACCTTTACCATTGTGTTTGGGAACTACCTATAATGCATGTAGTATGGAAGATACAACCATCTCATAGTTGTTGCGTTGACAGCAGAAGTATGCCGCTCAAAATGTTATTCAATCTCTATTTTAAAATCGAGCTCTGGCACCTCTACAAATCCCTGCTTCCCTCTGCGAAGGGCCTATCTATTTAATTTTATGTTGAGTCTTCACCCTTCTTATTAAAAAGCACCCGTTGGAGAGCACACTGTCATTTGCATTCATTACTATTGGTTTATATTGGGTATGACTTGACTGGATCTCTTTTACCATGAATTACAATGTTTAGTCAGTCCTTGATCTTTAAAGGTGCTCTGCTGAAAGGGCTAGCGAGATACCATTTTGTTATATCATGTTATGATTGTTTTGAGAAAGTTTTGTCATCTGAGTTTTATTATTATGGCTCGTTAGCTGATTATGCTATTGATATGAGTAATTGTGAGACCTAAGTATTACTGTGAGTATGGTTAGTTCATAATATTTGCTGAAACCTGAATGATGGCTTTGCATGTTTACAAAAACAAGAGCAAATAGAGTTTGTAAAAGTTTTTCTTTATCACTTTCAGTTTATCAACTGAATTGCTTGAGGACAAGCAAAGATTTAAGCTTGGGGGAGTTGATATGTCTCCAATGTATCTACTTTTCCAAACACTTTTGCCCTTGTTTCTAACTTGCATGATTTTAATGAAACTAACCCGGACTGACGCTGTTTTCAGCAGAACTGCCATGATGTTGTTTTATGTGTAGAAAAGAAAAGTTCTCGGAATGTCCTGAAAATCCACGGAGGCACTTTTTTGGAATTAATAAGAATTTCTGGGCGAAAGAAATACACCAGGGGGCCCAGGGCCTGTCCACGAGACAGGGGGCGTCCCCCCTGTAGGGCGCGCCCTCCTATCTCGTGGGCCCCCTGGACCTCCACCGGCCTCAACTCCAACTCCATATATTCACGTTCAGGGAGAAAAAAAATTAGAGAGAAGTTCAATCGCGTTTTACGACACGGAGCCGCCGCCAAGCCCTAATCTCTCTCGGGAGGGCTGATCTGGAGTCCTTTCGGGGCTCGGGAGAGGGGGATTCATCACTGTCGTCATCATCAACCATCCTCCATCACCAATTTCATGATGCTCACCGTCGTGCGTGAGTAATTCCATCGTAGGCTTGCTGGACGGTGATGGGTTGGATGAGATTTACCATGTAATCAAGTTAGTTTTGTTAGGGTTTGATCCCTAGTATCCACTATGTTCTGAGATTGATGTTTCTATGACTTTGCTATGCTTAATGCTTGTCACTAGGGCCCGAGTGCCATGATTTCAGATCTGAACCTATTATGTTTTCATGAATATATGTGTGTTCTTGATCCTATCTTTCAAGTCTATAGTCACCTGTTATGTGTTATGATCCGAAACCCCAAAGTGACAATAATCGGGATACTTCTCGGTGATGACCGTAGTTTGAGGAGTTCATGTATTCACTATGTGCTAATGCTTTGTTCCGGTTCTCTATTAAAAGGAGGCCTTAATATCCCTTACTTTCCGCTAGGACCCCGCTGCCACGGGAGGGTAGGACAAAAGATGTCATGCAAGTTCTTTTCCATAAGCACGTATGACAATTTACCGAATACATGCCTACATTACATTGATGAATTGGAGCTAGTTCTATGTCACCCTATGTTATAACTATTACATGAGGAATCGCATCCAGCACAATTATCCATCACTGATCCATTGCCTACGAGCTTTTAACATATTGTTCTTTGCTTATTTACTTTTCCGTTGCTATTGTTACAACTACTACAAAAACCCAAAAACAATTATCTTTACTTTTGCTACTGTTACCTTTATTATCATACCACATTTGCTACTAAATACTTTGGTGCAGATATTAAGTTATCTAGGTGTGGTTGAATTGACAACTCAACTGCTAATACTCAAGAATATTCTTTGGCTCCCCTTGTGTCGAATCGATAAATTTGGGTTGAATACCTTGAAGGAAATATTCCCTAGAGGCAATAATAAAATTATTATTTATTTCCTTATTTCATGATAAATGTTTATTATTCATGCTAGAAATGTATTGACCGGAAACTTGATACATGTGTGAATACATAGACAAACATAGTGTCACTAGTATGCCTCTACTTGACTAGCTCGTGAATCAAAGATGGTTAAGTTTCCTAGCCATAGACATGAGTTGTCATTTGATTAATGGGATCACATCATTAGGAGAATGATGTGATTGACTTGACCCATTTCGTTAGCTTAGCCCTTGATCGTTTAGTATGTTGCTATTGCTTTCTTCATGACTTATACATGTTCCTATGACTATGAGATTATGCAACTCCCGTTTATCGGAGGAATACTTTGTGTGCTACCAAACGTCACAATGTAACTAGGTGATTATAAAGGAGCTCTACAGGTGTCTCCGAAGGTACATGTTGAGTTGGCATATTTCGAGATTAGGATTTGTCACTCCGATTGTCGGAGAAGTATCTCTGGGCCCTCTCGGTAATGCACATCACTATAAGCCTTGCAAGCAATGTGACTAATGAGTTAGTTGCGGGATGATGCATTACATAACGAGTAAAGAGACTTGCCGGTAACGAGATTGAACTAGGTATCGAGATACCGACGATCGAATCTCGGGCAAGTAACATACCCATGACAAAGGGGACAATGTATGTTGTTATGCGGTTTGACCGATAAAGATCTTCATAGAATATGTAGGAGCCAATATGAGCATCCAAGTTCCGCTATTGGTTATTAACCGGAGGCGTGTCTCGGTCATGTCTACATAGTTCTCGAACTCGTAGGGTCCGCACGCTTAAAGTTTCGATGACAATTATATTATGAGTTTATGTGTTTTGATGTACCGAAGGAGTTCGGAGTCCCGGATGAGATCGGGGACATGACAAGGAGTCTCGAAATGGTCGAGACGTAAAGATCGATATATTGGATGACTATATTCGGACATCGGAAAGGTTCCGAGTGATTCGGGTATTTTTCGGAGTACCGGAGAGTTACGGGAATTCGCCGGGGAGTATATGGGCCTTATTGGGCTTTAGGGAAAAGAGAGAGGAGAGGTTGGGCGCCCCCCCCCCCAAGGCCTAGTCCGAATTGGACTAGGGGGAGGGGCTGCGCCCCCTCCTTCCTTCTCTTCTCTCTACCCTTTCCTTGACTCCTACTCCTACTACTTGGAAGGGGGGAATCCTACTCCCGGTGGGAGTAGGACTCCTCCAGGGCGCGCTATAGGGCCGGCCCTCTCCCCCTCCTCCACTCCTTTATATACGGGGGCAGGGGGATACCTCTAGATACAACAACAATTGATCTCTTGATTTCTTAGCCGTGTGCGGTGCCCCCCTCCACCAAAGTCCTCGATAATATTGTAGCAGTGCTTAGGCGAAGCCCTGCGACGGTAGAACATCAAGATCGTCACCACGCCATCGTGCTGACGGAACTCTACCCCGACACCCTGCTGGATCAGAGTACGGGGATCGTCATCGAGCTGAACGTGTGCTAGAACTCGGAGGTGCCGTAGTTTCGGTGCTTGATCGGTCGGGCCGTGAAGACATACGACTACAATAACCGTGTTGTTCTAACGCTTCCGCTTTCAGTCTACGAGGGTACGTGAACAACACTCTCCCCTCTCGTTGCTATGCATCACCATGATCTTGCGTGTGCGTAGGAAAAAAAATTAAATTACTACGTTCCCCAATAGTGGTATCAGAGCCAGGTTTTATGCGTAGATGTCATATGCACGAGTAGAACACAAGTGAGTTGTGGGCGATACAAGTCATACTGCTTACCAGCATGTCATACTTTGGTTCAGCGGTATTGTGAGATGAAGCGGCCCGGACCGACATTACGCGTACGCTTACGTGAGACTGGTTTCACTGTTACGAGCACTCGTGCTTAAAGGTGACTGGCGGGTGTCTGTCTCTCTCACTTTAGTTGAACCGAGTGTGGCTACGCCCAGTCCTTGTGAAGGTTAAAACAACACTAACTTTACGAACTATCGTTGTGGTTTTGATGTGTAGGTAAGAACGATTCTTGCTCAGCCCGTAGCAGCCACATAAAATTTGCAACAACAAAGTAGAGGACGTCTAACTTGTTTTTGCAGGGCATGTTGTGATGTGATATGGTCAAGACGTGATGCTATATTTTATTGTATGAGATGATCATGTTTTGTAACCGAAGTTATCGGCAACTAGCAGGAGCCATATGGTTGTCGCTTTATTGTATGAAATGCAAACGCCCTGTAATTGCTTTACTTTATCACTAAGCGGTAGCGATAGTCGTAGCAGCAATAGATGGCGTAACGACAACGATGCTACGATGGAGATCAAGGTGTCGCGCCAGTGACGATGGTGATCACGACGGTGCTTCAGAGATGGAGATCACAAGCACAAGATGATGATGGCCATATCATATCACTTATATTGATTGCATGTGATGTTTATCCTTTATGCATCTTATCTTGCTTTGATTGACGCTAGCATTTTAAGATGATCTCTCACTAATTATCAAGAAGTGTTCTCCCTGAGTATGCACCATTGCGAAATTTCTTCGTGCTGAGACACCACGTGATGATCGAGTGTGATAGGCTTATTGGAAATATGCCCTAGAGGCAATAATAAAATGGTTATTATTGTATTTCCTTGTTCATGATAATTGTCTATTGTTCATGCTATAATTCTATTAACTGGAAACCGTAATACATGTGTGAATACATAGACCACAACATGTCCCTAGTGAGCCTCTAGTTGACTAGCTCGTTGATCAATAGATGGTTATGGTTTCCTGGCCATGGACATTGGATGTCATTGATAATGGGATCACATAATTAGGAGAATGGTGTGATGGACAAGACCCAATCCTAAGCATAGCACAAGATCGTATAGTTCGTTTGCTAAGAGCTTTCTAATGTCAAGTATCATTTCCTTAGACCATGAGATTGTGCAACTCCCGGATACCGTAGGAGTGCTTTGGGTGTACCAAACATCACAACGTAACTGGGTGGCTATAAAGGTGCACTACAGGTATATCCGAAAGTGTCTGTTGGGTTGGCATGAATCGAGATTGGGATTTGTCACCCCGTATGATGGAGAGGTATCTCTGGGCCCACTCGGTAATGCATCATCATAATGAGCTCAATGTGACTAAGTAGTTAGTCATGGGATCATGCATTACGGAACGAGTAAAGTGACTTGCCGGTAACGAGACTGAACGAGGTATTGGGATACCGACGATCGAATCTCGGGCAAGTAACATACCGATTAACAAAGGGAATTGTATACGAGATTGATTAAATCCTTGACATCATGTTTCATCCGATGAGATCATCGTGGAACATGTGGGAGCCAACATGGGTATCCAGATCCCGCTGTTGGTTATTGGCCGGAGAATGTCTCGGTCATGTCTACATGGTTCCTGAACCCGTAGGGTCTACACACTTAAGGTTCGGTGACGCTAGAGTTGTTATGGGAAATAGTATGTGGTTACCGAAGGTTGTTCGGAGTCCCGGATGAGATCCCGGACATGACGAGGAACTCCGGAATGGTCCGGAGGTGAAGATCAGTATATTGGACGAAGGGTATTGGAGTCCGGAATTGTTCCGGGGGTACCAGGTGACGACCAGCGTGTCCGAAAGGGGTTTCGGAGGCACCGACACGTGTTGGGGGGCCTTATGGGCCAAGGGGAGGGGGCACATCAGCCCACTAAGGGGCTGAGCGCCCCTCCCACCCCATCTCACATAACCTGAAGGGTTGGGGTGCCTCCCCTAGGACAGCCACCCCATCTCACATGAGATTGTGCAACTCCCGGATACCGTAGGAGTGCTTTCGGTGTACCAAATGTCACAATGTAACTGGGTGGCTATAAAGGTGCACTACAGGTATATCCGAAAGTGTCTGTTGGGTTGGCACGAATCAAGATTGGGATTTGTCACTCCGTATGATGGAGAGGTATCTCTGGGCCCACTCGGTAATGCATCATCATAATGAGCTCAATGTGACTAAGTAGTTAGTCATGGGATCATGCATTATGGAACGAGTAAAGTGACTTGCCGGTAACGAGATTGAACGAGGTATTGGGATACCGACGATCGAATCTCGGGCAAGTAACATACCGATTGACAAAGGGAATTGTATACGGGATTGATTAAATCCTTGACATCGTGGTTCATCCGATGAGATCATCGTAGAACATGTGGGAGCCAACATGGGTATCCAGATCCCGCTGTTGGTTATTGACTGGAGAATGTCTCGGTCATGTCTACGTGGTTCCTGAACCCGTAGGGTCTATACACTTAAGGTTCGGTGACGCTAGAGTTGTTATGGGAAATAGTATGTGGTTACGGAAGGTTGTTCGGAGTCCCGGATGAGATCCCGGACATGACGAGGAACTCCGGAATGGTTCGGAGGTGAAGATCGGTATATTGGACAAAGGGTATTGGAGTCCGGAATTGTACCGGGGGTACCGGGTGACGACCAGCGTGTCCGAAAGGGGTTTCGGAGGCCCCGGCAAGCGTTGGGGGGCCTTATGGGCCAACGGGAGGGGGCACATCAGCCCACTAAGGGGCTGAGCGCCCCTCCCACCCCATCTCACGTAACTTGAAGGGTTGGGGCGCCTCCCCTAGGACAGCCACCCCTCCCGGCTTGGGGGTGGGGGGGAGTTTCCTACGGGGTGGGGGCACCCAAACCCATCTAGTGTTTCCCCTGGCCGCCGCCCCCTCCTCTAGATTGGATATAGAGGGGCCTTCCCCCTCTCCCCTTCCTCCTATATATAGTGAGGGGGTGGGAGGGCAGCCACACCCTTCCCCTGGCGTAGCCCTCTCCCTCCTCCAACACCTCCTCCTCCTCCGTAGTGCTTGGCGAAGTCCTGCTGGAGAACCACGAGCTCCACCACCACCACGCCGTCGTGCTATCGGAGTTCTCCCTCAACTTCTCCTCTCCCCTTGCTGGATCAAGAAGGAGGAGACGTCCCCGGGCTGTACATGTGTTGAATGTGGAGGCGCCGTCCGTTCGGCGCTAGATTGGATCTTCCGCGATTTGAATCGCCGCGAGTACGACTCCATCAACCGCGTTCTTGTAACGCTTCTGCTTAGCGATCTTCAAAGGTAAGAAGATGCTCATCCTCTCCCTCTCTTGTTGCTAGAATCTCCATAGATTGATCTTGGTGTTGCGTAGAAAATTTTGAATTTGTGCTACGTTCCCCAACAGTGGCATCATGAGCTAGGTCTATGCGTAGATTCTATGCACGAGTAGAACACAAAGTAGTTGTGGGCGATGATTTTTTCAATATGCTTACCATCACTAGTCCTATCTTGTTTCGACGGTATTGTGGGATGAAGCGGCCCGGACCGACCTTACACGTACACTTACGTGAGACAGGTTCCACCGACTGACATGCACTTGTTGCATAAGGTGGCTAGCGGGTGCCAGTCTCTCCCACTTTAGTCGGATCGGATTCGATGAAAAGGGTCCTTATGAAGGGTAAATAGCAATTGGCATATCACCGGCTTTGCGTAGGTAAGAAACGTTCTTGCTAGAAACCCGTAGCAGCCACGTAAAACATGCAACAACAATTACAGGATGACTAACTTGTTTTTGCAGGGTATGCTATGTGATGTGATATGGACAAAAGAATGTGATGAATGATATGTGATGTATGAGATTGATCATGTTCTTGTAATAGGAATCACGACTTGCATGTCGATGAGTATGACAACCGGCAGGAGCCATAGGAGTTGTCTTAATTTATTGTATGACCTGCGTGTCATTAAAAACGCCATGTAATACTTTACCTTATTGCTAACCGTTAGCCATAGTAGTAGAAGTAATAGTTGGCGAGACAACTTCATGAAGACACGATGATGGAGATCATGGTGTCATGCCGGTGACAAAGGTGATCATGCGGCGCCTCAAAGATGGAGATCAAAGGCGCAAGATGATATTGGCCATATCATGTCACTTTATGATTTGCATGTGATGTTTGTCATGTTTACATCTTATTTGCTTAGAACGACGGTAGCATAAATAAGATGATCCCTCACTAAAATTTCAAGAAAGTGTTCCCCCTAACTGTGCACAGTTGCGGAAGTTTGTTGTTTCGAAGCACCACGTGATGATCGGGTGTGATAGATTCTAACGTTCACATACAACGGGTGTAAGCCAGATTTACACATGCAAAACACTTAGGTTGACTTGACGAGCCTAGCATGTACAGACATGGCCTCGGAACACAAGAGACTGAAAGGTCGAACATGAGTCATATAGTAGATACGATCAACATGAAGATGTTCACCGATGATGACTAGTCCGTCTCACGTGATGATCGGACACAACCTAGTTGACTCGGATCATGTATCACTTAGATGACTAGAGGGATGTCTATCTGAGTGGGAGTTCATTAATAATTTGATTAGATGAACTTAATTATCATGAACATAGTCAAAAGGTCTTTACAAATTATGTCGTAGCTCGCACTTTAGTTTTACTGTTTTAGATATGTTCCTAGAGAAAATTTAGTTGAAAGTTGATAGTAGCAATTATGCGGACTGGGTCCGTAAACTGAGAATTGTCCTCATTACTGCACAGAAGGCTTATTTCCTTAATGCACCGCTCGGTGTGCTGAACCTCAAACGTTGTCTGTGGATGTTGCAAACATCTGACATACACATTTTGAGGACTACGTGATAGTTCAATAATGTTAAACAGTTTAAAATTGTGGCGCCGAAGACGATTTTGAAACGTCGCGGAACATACGAGATGTTCAAAGGGTTGAAATTGGGATTTCAGGCTCGTGCCCACGTCAAGAGGTATGAGACCTCCGACGAGTTTCTTAGCCTACAAACTAAGGGAGAAAATCTCAATCGTTGAGCATGTGCTCAGATTGTCTGGGTACTACAATCACTTGAATCAAGTGGGAGTTAATCTTCCAGATGAGATAGTGATGTTTCTCCAAAGTCATTGCCACCAAGCTACTAGAGCTTCGTGATGAACTATAACATATCAGGGATAGATATGATAATCCTTGAGCTATTCGTGATGTTTGACACCGCGAAAGTAGAAATCAAGAACAAGCATCAATTGTTGATGGTTAGTGAAACCACTAGTTTCAAGAAGGGCAAGGGCAAGAAGGGATACTTCATGAAACGACAAATCAGTTGCTACTCTAGTGAAGAAACCCAAGGTTGAACCCAAACCTGAGACTACGTGCTTCTGTAATAAGGGGAACGGTCACTGGAGCAGAATTACCCTAGATACTTGGTAGATAAGAAGGCAGGCAAGGTCGACAGAAGTATATTGGATATACATTATATTAATGTGTACTCTACTAGTACTCCTAGTAGCACCATGGTAATAGACACCGGTTCGGTTGCTAAGTGTTAGTAACTCGAAATAAAAGGCTACGGAATAAACGGAGACTAGCTAAAGGCGAGGTGATGATACGTGTTGGAAGTATTTCCAAGGTTGATGTGATCAAACATCGCACGCTCCCTCTACCATCGGGATCGGTGTTAAACCTAAATAATTGTTATTTGGTGTTTGTGTTGAGCATAGACATGATTGGATTATGTCTATCGCAATACGGTTATTCATTTAAGGAGAATAATGGTTACTCTATTTATTTGAATAATACCTTCAATGGTCTTGCACCTAAAATGAATGGTTTATTGAATCTCGATCATAGTGATACACATGTTCATGCCAAAAGATATAAGATAGTAATGATAGTACCACCTACTTGTGGCACTACCATTTGAGTCATATTGGTATAAAACGCATGAAGAAGCTCCATGTTGATGGATCTTTGGACTCACTCGTTTTTGAAAAGATTGAGGCATGCGAACCATGTCTATTGGTATATACGCATGAAGAAACTCCATGCAGATGGATCGTTTGGACTCACCGGATTTTGAATCACTTGAGACATGCAAATCATACCACATGGGCAAGATGACTGAAAGGCCTCGTTTTTAGTGAGATGGAACAAGAGAGCAACTTGTTGGAAGTAATACATTTGATGCGTGCAATCCAATGAGTGCTGAGGCACGCAGTGAATATCGTTATACTCTTGCTTCACAAATGAGTTGAGTAGATTCTGAGTATATGTACTTGATGAAACACAAGTCTGAATTATTGAAAGGTTCAAGTAATTTCAGAGTGAAGTTGAAGGTCATCGTGACAAGAGGATAAAAATGTCTATGATATGATCATGAAGATGAATATCTGAGTTACGAGTTTGGCACACTATTAAGACATTGTGGAAATTGTTTCACAACTAATACCGCGTGGAACACCATAGTGTGATGGTGTCCGAACATCATAGCTGCACCCTATTGGATATGGTGCATACCATGCTGTTTCTTATCGAATTACCACTATCGTTTATGGGTTAGGCATTAGAGACAACCACATTCACTTTAAATAGGGCACCACGTAATTCCGTTGAGATGACACCGTATGAACTATGGTTTAGAGAAACCTAAGCTGTCGTTTCTTGAAAGTTTGGGGCTGCGACGCTTATATGAAAAAGTTTCATCCTGATAAGCTCGAACCCAAAGTGGATAAATACATCTTCATAGGACACCCCAAACAGTTGGGTATACCTCCTATTTCAGATCCGGAAGCAAAAGTGATTGTTTCTAGAAATGGGTCCTTTCTTGAGGAAAAGTGTCTCTCGAAAGAATTGAGTGGGAGGATGGGGGGACTTGATATGGTTTTTGAACCGTCACTACAACTAGTGTGTAGCAGGGCACAGGAAGTTGTTCTTGTGGCGCCTACACCAATTAAAGTGGAAGCTGATGATAGTGATCATGGAACTTCGGATCAAGTCACTGCCAAACCTCGTAGGTCGACAAGGATGCTTACTACTTCGGAGTGGTATGTAATCCTGTCTTGGAGGTCTTGTTGCTAGACAACAATGAACCTACGAGTTGTGAAGAAGCGATGGTGGGCCCGGGTTCTGACAAATGGCTCAAGGCCATAAAATCCAAGAGAGGATCCATGTATAAAACAAAGTGTAGACTTTGGAAGAACTACTTGATGGTCGTAAGGCTGTTGGGTACAAATTTATTTTAAAAGGGAAGACGGACAATGATGGTAAGTGTCACCATTAAGAAAGCTCGACTTGTCGCTAAGATGTTTTCCGACAAGTTCAAGGAGTTGACTACGATGAGACTTTCTCACTCGTAGCGATGCTAAGAGTCTGTTGGAATTATATTAGCAATTACTGCATAATTTATGAAATCTTGCAGATAGGATGTCAAAACATTGTTTCCTCGACAATATTCTTGAGGAAAGGTTGTATGTGATACAAACAGAAGGTTTTGTCAATCCTGAAAGATGCTAACAAGTATGCAAAGCTCCAGCAATCCTTCTAAGGACTGGAGTAAGCATCTCGGAGTTGGAATATTACGCTTTGATGAGATGATCAAAGATTTTGGGTTTATACAAAGTTTATGAGAAACTTGTATTTCCAAAGAAGTGAGTGGGAGCACTATAGCATTTCTGATGAGTATATATTGTTGACATATTGTTGATCGGAAATGATGTAGAATTTCTGGAAAACATAAAGGGTTATTTGAAAAGTGTTTTTCAATGGAAACCCTAGATTAAGCTACTTGAACATTGAGCATCAAGATCTATAAGGATAGATCAAAATGCTTAATAGTACTTTCAAATGAACACATACTGTGACAAGATTTTGAAGGAGTTCAAAATAGATCGGCAAAGAAGGAGTTCTTGGTTGTGTTATAAGGTGTGAGTATTGGGTAAGACTCAAGACCTGACCACGGTAGAAGAGAGAGAAAGGACGAAGGTCGTCCCCTATGCTTTAGACGTAGGCTCTACAGTATGCTATGTTGTGTACCGCACCTGAAGTGTGCCTTGCCATGAGTCAGTCAAGGGGTACAATCCAGGAATGGATCATAGGACAGCGGTCAAAGTTATCCTTAGTAACTAGTGGACTAAGGAATTTTCTCGATTATGGAGGTGGTAAAAGAGTTTGTCGTAAAGGGTTACGCCGATGCAAACTTTGACACTAATCCGGATTATTCTGAGTAGTAAACCGGATTCGTACAGTAGAACAGTTATTTGGAATAGCTCCAAATAGAGTGTGGTAGCTGCATCTAGGAGATGACATAGAGATTTGTAAAGCACACACGGATATGAAAGATTCAGACCCGTTGACTAATAACCTCTCTCACAAGCGAGATATGATCAAACCCAATGGGTGTTGGACTCGTTACAATCACATGGTGATGTGAACTAGATTATTGACTCTAGTGCAAGTGGGAGACTATTGGAAATATGCCCTAGAGGCAATAATAAAATGGTTATTATTGTATTTCCTTGTTCATGATAATTGTCTATTGTTCATGCTATAATTGTATTAACTGGAAACCGTAATACATGTGTGAATACATAGACCACAACATGTCCCTAGTGAGCCTCTAGTTGACTAGCTCGTTGATCAATAGATGGTTATGGTTTCCTGGCCATGGACATTGGATGTCATTGATAATGGGATCACATCATTAGGAGAATGGTGTGATGGACAAGACCCAATCCTAAGCATAGCACAAGATCGTATAGTTCGTTTGCTAAGAGCTTTCTAATGTCAAGTATCATTTCCTTAGACCATGAGATTGTGCAACTCCCGGATACCGTAGGAGTGCTTTGGGTGTACCAAACATCACAACGTAACTGGGTGGCTATAAAGGTGCACTACAGGTATATCCGAAAGTGTCTGTTGGGTTGGCATGAATCGAGATTGGGATTTGTCACCCCGTATGATGGAGAGGTATCTCTGGGCCCACTCGGTAATGCATCATCATAATGAGCTCAATGTGACTAAGTAGTTAGTCATGGGATCATGCATTACGGAACGAGTAAAGTGACTTGCCGGTAACGAGACTGAACGAGGTATTGGGATACCGACGATCGAATCTCGGGCAAGTAACATACCGATTAACAAAGGGAATTGTATACGAGATTGATTAAATCCTTGACATCATGTTTCATCCGATGAGATCATCGTGGAACATGTGGGAGCCAACATGGGTATCCAGATCCCGCTGTTGGTTATTGGCCGGAGAATGTCTCGGTCATGTCTACATGGTTCCTGAACCCGTAGGGTCTACACACTTAAGGTTCGGTGACGCTAGAGTTGTTATGGGAAATAGTATGTGGTTACCGAAGGTTGTTCGGAGTCCCGGATGAGATCCCGGACATGACGAGGAACTCCGGAATGGTCCGGAGGTGAAGATCAGTATATTGGACGAAGGGTATTGGAGTCCGGAATTGTTCCGGGGGTACCAGGTGACGACCAGCGTGTCCGAAAGGGGTTTCGGAGGCACCGACACGTGTTGGGGGGCCTTATGGGCCAAGGGGAGGGGGCACATCAGCCCACTAAGGGGCTGAGCGCCCCTCCCACCCCATCTCACATAACCTGAAGGGTTGGGGTGCCTCCCCTAGGACAGCCACCCCTCCCGGCTTGGGGGGGGGGAGTTTCCTAGGGGGTGCGGGCGCCCAAACCCATCTAGGGTTTCCCCTGGCCGCCGCCCCCTCCTCTAGATGGGATCTAGAGGGGTCGTCCCCCTCTCCCCTTCCTCCTATATATAGTGAGGGGGTGGGAGGGCAGCCACACCCTTCCCCTGGTGCAGCCCTCTCCCTCCTCCAACACCTCCTCCTCCTCCGTAGTGCTTGGCGAAGCCCTGCTGGAGAACCACGAGCTCCACCACCACCACGCCGTTGTGCTGTCGGAGTTCTCCCTCAACTTCTCCTCTCCCCTTGCTGGATCAAGAAGGATGAGACGTCCCCGGGCTGTACATGTGTTGAACATGGAGGCGTCGTCCGTTCGGCGCTAGATCGGATCTTCCGCGATTTGAATCGCCGCGAGTACGACTCCATCAACCGCGTTCTTGTAACGCTTCCGCTTAGCGATCTTCAAAAGTACGAAGATGCTCATCCTCTCCCTCTCTTGTTGCTAGAATCTCCATAGATTGATCTTGGTGTTGCATAGAAAATTTTGAATTTGTGCTACGTTCCCCAACAAGGCTCTACGTTCAAATACAACGGGTGCAAAACTGTTGCACACGCGAAATACTCAGGTTAAACTTGACGAGCCTAGCATATACAGATATGGCCTCGGAACACGGAGACCGAAAGGTCGAACGTCAATCATATAGTAGATATGATCAACATAGTGATGTTCACCATTGAAACTACTCCATCTCACGTGATGACCGGACATGGTTTAGTTGATTTGGATCACGTGATCACTTAGATGACTAGAGAGATGTCTGTCTAAGTGGGAGTTCTTAAGTAATATGAATAACTGAACTTAAATTTATCATGAACTTAGTACCTGATAGTATTTTGCTTGTCTATGTTTGTTGTAGATAGATGGCTCGTGTTGTTGTTCCGTTGAATTTTAATGCGTTCCTTGATGAAACATAAGTCTGAAATAGTTGAAAGGTTCAAAGAATTTCAGAGTGAAGTGTAAAATCATCGTAACAAGAAAATAAAGTTTCTACGATCTGATCCTGGAGATGAATATTTGAGTTACGAGTTTGGCCTTCAGTTAAAACAATGTGGAATAGTTTCACAAACTCATGCCACCTGGAACACCACAGCATAACGGTGTGTCCGAACGTCATAACCGCACTTTATTTTATATGGTGCGATCAATGATGTCTCTTACCGATTTACCAATATCATTTTGGGGTTATGCATTAGAGATAGCTGCATTCACGTTAAAATAGGGCACCATCTAAATTTTTTGATACGACACTGTATGAACTATGGTTTAGCAATAAACCTAAGTTGTCGTTTCTTAAAGTTTGGGGTTGTGATGCTTATGTGAAATAGTTTCAACCTGATAAGCTCGAACCCAAATCGGAGAAGAGCGTCTTCATAGAATACCCAAAGGAAACTGTTGGGTACACCTTCTATCACAGATCCGAAGGCAAGATATTCATTGCTAAAATGGATCCTTTATAGAGAAGGAGTTTCTCTCGAAAGAAGTGAGTGGGAGGAAAGTAGAACTTGATGAGGTAACTGTACATACTCCCTTATTGGAAAGTAGTTCATCACAGAAACCGGTTCATGTGACGACTACACCAATTAGTGAGGAAGCTAATGATAATGATCATGAAACTTCAGATCAAGTTACTACCGAACCTTGTAGGTCAACCAGAGTAAAGATTTGCACCAGAGTGATACGGTAATCCTATGCTGGAGGTCATGTTACTTGACTGTGGCGAACCTACGAACTATGAGGAAGCGATGATGAGCCCAGATTCCGCGAAATGGCTTGAGGCCATGAAATCTGAGATTGGATCCATGTATGAGAACAAAGTGTGGACTTTGGTGGACTTGCCCGATGATCGGCAAGCCATAGAAAATAAATGGATCTTCAAGAGGAAGACGGACGCTGATAGTAGTGTTACTATCTACAAAGCTCGACTTGTCGCAAAAGGTTTTTCGACAAGTTGAAGGTGTTGAATACGATGAGATTTTCTCACTCGTGTGGATGCTTAATTCTGTCCGAATCATGTTAGCAATTGCCACATTTTATGAAATCTGGCAAATGGATGTCAAAACTGCATTCCTTAATGGATTTATTAAAGAAGAGTTGTATATGATGCAACCAGAAGGTTTTTTCAATCCTAAAGGTGCTAACAAAATGTGCAAGCTCTATTGATCCATCTATGGACTAGTGCAAGCATCTCGGAGTTGGAATATACGCTTTGATGAGTTGATCAAAGCATATAGTTTTATACAGACTTGCGGTGAAGCCTGTATTTACAAGAAAGTGAGTGGGAGCACTACAACATTTCTGATGAGTATATGTGAATAACATATTGTTGATTGGAAATAATGTAGCATTTTCTGGAAAGCATAAAGGAATATTTGAAAAGAGTTTTTCAAAGAAACACCTCGGTGAAGCTGCTTACACATTAAGCATCAAGATCTATAGAAATAGATCAAAACGCTTGATAAGATTTTTAATGAGTACATACCTTGATAAGATTTTGAAGTAGTTCAAAATGGAACAGTCAAAGAAAGAGTTCTTGCCTGTGTTGCAAAGGTATGAAATTGAGTAAGACTCAAATCCCGACCACGGCAGAAAATAAAAAGAGAATGAAAGTCATTCCCTATGCATCAGTCATAGGTTCTATAAAAGTATGCCATGCTATGGACCAGACCTATTATATACTCTGCCCTGGTTTGGCAAGGGAGTACAATAGTGATCTAGGAGTAGATCACTGGACATTGGTCAAAATTATCCTTAGTGGAATAAGGATATGTTTCTTGATTATGGAGGTGACAAAAGGTTCGTCGTAAAGGGTTACGTCGATACAAGTTTTGGCACTGATCCAGATGACTCTAATCTTAATCTGGATACATATTGAAAGTGGGAGCAATTAGCTAGAGTATCTCCGTGCAGAGCATTGTAGACATTGAATATTTGCGAAATACATACGGCTCTGAATGTGACAGACCCGTTGACTAAACTTCTCTCACGAGCAAAACATGATCACACCTTAGTACTCTTTGGGTGTTAATCACATAGCGATGTGAACTAGATTATTGACTCTAGTAATCCTTTTGGGTGTTGGTCACATGATGATGTGATCTATGGGTGTTAATCATATACAGATATGAATATTGGTGTTAAATCACATGGCGATGTGAACTAGATTATTGACTCTTGTGCAAGTGGGAGACTGAAGGAAATATGCCCTAGAGGCAATAATAAAGTTATTATTTATTTCCTTATTTCATGATAAATGTTTATTATTCATGCTAGAATTGTATTGACCGGAAACTTGATACATGTGTGAATACATAGACAAACATAGTGTCACTAGTATGCCTCTACTTGACTAGCTCGTGAATCAAAGATGGTTAAGTTTCCTAGCCATAGACATGAGTTGTCATTTGATTAACGGGATCACATCATTAGGAGAATGATGTGATTGACTTGACCCATTCCGTTAGCTTAGCACTTGATCGTTTAGTATGTTGCTATTGCTTTCTTCATGACTTATACATGTTCCTATGACTATGAGATTATGCAACTCCCGTTTACCGGAGGAATACTTTGTGTGCTACCAAACGCCACAACGTAACTGGGTGATTATAAAGGAGCTCTACAGGTGTCTCCGAAGGTACATGTTGAGTTGGCATATTTCGAGATTAGGATTTGTCACTCCGATTGTCGGAGAGGTATCTCTGGGCCCTCTCGGTAATGCACATCACTATAAGCCTTGCAAGCAATGTGACTAATGAGTTAGTTGCGGGATGATGCATCACATAATGAGTAAAGAGACTTGCCGGTAACGAGATTGAACTAGGTATTGAGATACCGACGATCGAATCTCGGGCAAGTAACATACTGATAACAAAGGGAACAACGCATGTTGTTATGCAGTTTGACCGATAAAGATCTTTGTAAAATATGTAGGAGCCAATATGAGCATCCAGGTTCTGCTATTGGTTATTGACCGGAGACGTGTCTCGGTCATGTCTACATAGTTCTTGAACCCGTAGGGTCCGCACGCTTAAAGTTTCGATGACAATTATATTATGAGTTTATGTTTTTTGATGTACCGAAGGAGTTCGGAGTCCCGGATGAGATCGGGGACATGACGAGGAGTCTCGAAATGGTCAAGACGTAAAGATCGATATATTGGACGACTATATTCGGACATCGGAAAGGTTCCGAGTGATTCGGGTATTTTCGGAGTACCGGAGAGTTACGGGAATTCGCCGAGGAGTATATGGGCCTTATTGGGCTTTAGGGAAAAGAGAAAGGAGAGGTTGGGCGCCCCCCAAGGCCTAGTCCAAATTGGACTAGGGGGAGGGGCTGCGCCCCCTCCTTCCTTCTCTTCTCTCTCCCCTTTCCTTGACTCCTACTCCTACTACTTGGAAGGGGGGAATCCTACTCCCGGTGGGAGTAGGACTCCTCCAGGGCGCGCCATAGGGGCCGGCCCTCTCCCCCTCCTCCACTCCTTTATATATGGGGGCAGGAGGGCACCTCTAGATACAACAACAATTGATCTCTTGATCTCTTAGCCGTGTGCGGTGCCCCCCTCCACCAAAGTCCTCGATAATATTGTAGCGGTGCTTAGGCGAAGCCCTGTGACGGTAGAACATCAAGATCGTCACCACACCGTCGTGCTGATGGAACTTTTCCTCAACACCCTGCTGGGTCGGAGTCCGGGGATCGTCATCGAGCTGAACGTGTGCTAGAACTCGGAGGTGCCGAAGTTTCGGTGCTTGATCGGTCAGGCCGTGAAGACGTACGACTACATCAACCGCGTTGTTCTAACGCTTCCGCTTTCGGTCTATGAGGGTACGTGGACAACACTCTCCCATCTTGTTGCTATGCATCACCATGATCTTGCGTGTGCGTAGGAATTTTTTTAAAATTACTACGTTCCCCAACATACTTTACCCTCGAAAGCTGTTGCGAT
Organism: Triticum aestivum; assembly: GCF_018294505.1. Classification (NCBI taxonomy): domain Eukaryota; kingdom Viridiplantae; phylum Streptophyta; class Magnoliopsida; order Poales; family Poaceae; genus Triticum; species Triticum aestivum. The sequence continues at coordinate 344,406,830 of NC_057801.1, forward strand.
CCCCTACACTTGTGGGTTATCAGATCATCAAAGTCTACTCCACCAAAAACGATTGCCACCATCTCATCGAAACATCGAGACACCTTCGCCTCTATCAAGTGGTATCAGATTGCCAGGTTGCTTGGTGAGATTTTACAGTTTTTCATACTTTAGATTGAGTCTGTTGAGGGGGTCCTGGATTAGGGGGTATCCGGACAGCCGGACTATATACTTTGTCCGGACTATTGGAGCGTGAAGATACAAGACTCAAGACTTCGTCATGTGTCCGGATGGGACTCTACTTTGCGTGGAAGACAAGCTTGGTGATCCGGATATTATATTTCCTTCTTTGTAACCGACTCCGTGTAAACCCTAGCCCTCTCCGTGTCTATATAAACTGGAGAGTTTAGTCCTTAGAGACAAAATCATAATCATCATAGGCTAGCTTCTAGGGTTTAGCCTCTACGATCTCATGGTAGATCAACTCTTGTAACACCCATATGATCAATATCAATCAAGCAGGAAGTAGGGTTTTACCTCCATCGAGAGGGTCCGAACCTGGGTAAAACATCGTGTCCCTTGCCTCCTGTTACCATCAGCCTTAGACGTACAGATCGGGACCCCCTACCCGAGATCCGCCGGTTTTGACACCGACATTGGTGCTTTCATTGAGAGTTCCTCTGTTTCGTCGCTGCAAGGCTTGATGGCTCCTTCAATCAACAACAACATGGTCCAGGGTGAGACTTTTCTCCCCGGACAGATCTTCGTGTTCGGCGGCTTCGCACTGCGGGCCAATTCGCTTGGCCATCTGGAGCAGATCGACAGCTACGCCCCTGGCCACCAGGTCAATTTTGAAAACTTGAACTACACGGCCGATGTCTGCAGAGACTTGATCTTTAACGGATTCGGGCCTGCGCCAGGAGCGTCGGACAGTCACAATGAGCACGGCTTAGACCTGCTGTCGGACAATGCTCGAGATATCACCCCTGCAGGAGCCCCGGACCTAAATCCGGAGCAGATTGCGTCGCGTGAGGACGGGTGGATGGACCCCACCCCAGAGGCCGCACACTCATCGGCAGTAGAGACGAACACAGGCCTCACCCCCACGGAAGCCTGTGACACCGGACCCCCGGACTCGTATCCGGCTATAGGTTCCAGTCCGCGCACTCCCGAGCCCGCCGAATCTGGTTGGGTTCCGGTAATGGAGTTCACCGCTGCGGATATCTTCCAGTGCTCGCCCTTTGGCAACATGCTGAACTCATTAAAGTCTCTCTCTTTGGCAGGAGACTCTTGGCCGAACTATGTCCGGCTCAAAGAGGAAGAAGGCAACGAAGAAATCCGTCGCCCACCCACCACCCACTTCATAGCCACTATCGACGATGTATCAGACATGCTTGACTTCGACTCCGATGATATCGACGGTATGGACGTCGGTGCAGGAGATGACTCAGAACCAACGGGGCGCTGGACTGCCACCTCGTCATATGATATATACATGGTGGATACGCCTAAAGAAGACGACGACGACAAGCCGGAGGATAAAACCTCCAGGAAAAAGCCAAAGCGACGGCGCAGACGCCGCTCCAAGTCCAGCAACAGCAAAAATAGCGATAACAACGCTAGAAAGATCGACACCCCAGTCAACTCCGAAGGCAACAACGACCATATGGACACAGCAATGGAGCAAGATGAGCCAGGTCACACCAAACACAGTTCGAAGCAGACGCCCGATCATAATGATCCCAAGGGACGAACTCACCAAACCGCCCAGGGACAAGAGCACAGTCCGGATAACGATGCATTCATCATCCCGGAAACATGCTTGGAACGAGATAACCTCCACAGAAGGCTTATGTCCACTGCGAGAAGTCAAAAGAAGCAGAAGCAAAGGCCGCACAGGAAACGCTCAATCGCAGATGGAATAAAGTGCTGGACACTGAAGAAAAGTATGGCGACGATCGCCACACAAAGAGCTATCCAAAACGCAAGCTGCTGCCAAAATTCGACGATGAGGCCGTTCTGCCAAAGAACAATACGACCAGGAGGCCGGACAAACCACTTTGCAACCGCAATAGAGCAGCTACCGATGCCGCACACGATTTGTGTGAGCTCCTGGATAAAAAGGCCGACGCGGCCAGGTCCATCTACAGATCTAAAGGACAACCCCCGGCACAGGACAACGGTCACCAAAACGATCAGACCGACCGGATACCAGTTCGGAATCAACAGCCGACGGCATACCACAACACATCCAGATACAGAGGGGCAGCTCACCCCCTGTGCTTCACCGAAGAGGTGCTGGACCACAAATTTCCACAGGGTTTTAAACCTGTGAACATAGAGGCATATGACGGAATGACAGACCCCGAGGTCTGGATCGAGGATTTTATCCTGCATATCCACATGGCTCGTGGGGACGACCTCCACGCCATCAAATACCTTCCCCTCAAGTTGAAGGGACCAGCTCGACACTCGTTGAAAAGCCTCCCGGAAAATTCAATTGGAAGTTGGGAGGAACTCGAGGACGCTTTCAGGGCCAATTTTCAAGGGACCTATGTCCAGCCTCCGGACGCGGACGATTTAAGTCACATAATTGTACAGCCCGGAGAGTCCGCCCGCAAGCTTTGGAATAGATTCCTCACTAAGAAGAATCAAATTGTCGATTGTCCAGATGCCGAAGCCTTAGCGGCCTTCAAACACAGCATCCGGGACGAGTGGCTCGCCAGACACCTTGGCCAAGAAAAGCCGAGGACAATGGCAGCCTTAACAAGCCTTATGACCCGCTTTTGCGCGGGTGAAGACAACTGGTTGGCCCGTAGAGGCACCAGCGACCCAAGTACATCCGAAATCAGGGGTGGCAACGGGAAGCCACGACACAATAAAAACAAACGTCGGAACAAGGAAGAAAGTCCGGACAACACAATGGTCAACACCGGATTTAGGGGCTCTCGACCTGGTCCACAAAAAAGCCATTTAAAGGCAGCAAAGAGGGACCGTCCGGCCTGAACAAAGTCCTGGATAGACTGTGCCAAATTCATGGCACCCCCGAAAAATTTGCGAACCACACTCACAGAGAATGTTGGGTCTTTAAGCGGGCCGGCAAATTAAATGCCGAACACAAGGGAAGGGAAACACCAAGTGAAGACGAGGATGAGACTCGCCAGCCGAACACCGGGGGACAGAAAAAATTCCCACCAGAGGTAAAAACAGTAAACATGATCCACGCGACTCACACACCCACGAGAAGGCGCGAACGCACGCTCAGAGACGCATATGCTGTAGAGCCCATCGCCTCCAAACTTAACCACTGGTCGGCCTGCCCGATCACCTTCGATCACAGGGACTACCCGACTAGTATGCGGCACGGAGGATAAGTTGCCTTGGTGCTCGACCTAATAATCGACAGATACCATCTCACTCGCGTCCTCATGGACGGCGGCAGTAGTCTTAATTTAATATACCAGGACATTGTCCGCAGGATGGGGATAGACCCATCCAGAATCAGCCAAAGTAACACCACCTTTGAAGGGGTGATACCATGCATTGAAGCCTATGGCAGGGGCTCCATCGCATTGGAGGTAACATTCGGTTCCCCAGGCAACTCCAGAAGCGAAGAACTACTCTTCACCATCGCCCCCTCCAAAGCGGCTATCATGCATTGCTTGGGAGAACGGCCTTCGCCCGCTTCAACACAGTACCGCATTACGCCTACCTTAAACTCAAGATGCCCGGTCCACGTGGCGTCATCACCGTTAACGAAAACATAGAGCGCTCCTTTCGCGTGGAGGACGCGTCGGCTCCAGCAACCAGACTCTAAGCGGCCTCTAATACCAGAAAGCATGATTGGTCGTTAAGACCACGGACACGGTTAGACGAGTCCGGCAGCCCAGATCAACCTGATCTAGGCACCACACATGTAATCTCGTAGAGGACACCAGGGGCTATAGATAATTAATAAAGCCCAATTCTCGGCCTAACCTTATTAACAGGCCAATGTCTTACACTTTTACTATCCATTAGTGATAGCCAACTTTTCGCACGCTCACGGCATACTCTTCTACATGAGTTTCTCTTTTTTACAGACACCATTCATGCGACACCCTCCCAGGACACGGCACAACGGAGACAAAGGCGCATACGTGCAACAGGGCCCCGCTCAAAGGTTTCTCTTTAGATTAAGCCCCTGTGTAAACCTTTTTTATTGTCTCTTGTTGTTTACACATCCCATGGGTACTACACCCACAGAGGATACTGTCGTTATTGGCATCTCGCCACGACAGACTAATGCACGTACCTGGAAATATAGGGTTCATAATAAAGGGCATTCTTCAGCCCATTTTACGTTACAAAGTCCGAATACCTTCGGGAGTGTTCGGCGTCACGAGTTTGGCCTTATATGCATCAGCTCTGAATCATGTCTTTAGTCAAATGTTGGGTTTGCCTGGCTCCTGCGTTTGCCGCCTTACGTTCCATTCTTATCGGCTAAGGCGGCCAAAGGAGAACTATTGCGATTGTGCCCTGGTTATTCCGGATGAGCACCTCAGTAGAGAAAGTCGAAAACTGACTGTCATGATACAGCGAGAGACTGTTGCTACCTCTTGAGCACTGTGTTGGATTTCCCCGAAGAGGAGAGGATGATGCAGCAAAGTAGCGTAAGTATTTCCCTCAGTTTTTGAGAACCAAGGTATCAATCCAGTAGGAGACCACGCACAAGTCCCTCGTACCTACACAAAATGATAGCAACTCGCAACCAACGTTTAGGGGTTGTCAATCCCTTCACGGTCACTTACGAGAGTGAGATCTGATAGAGATAATATTTTTTGGTATTTTTGATAGATAGATGCAAAGTAAAAATAAAGGCAAAGTAAAAACAAAGCAAGTAAATAAAGTGATATAGATTGATATGATGAGAATAGACCCGGGGGCCATAGGTTTCACTAGTGGCTTCTCTCAAGAGCATAAGTATTCTACGGTGGGTGAACAAATTACTATTGAGCAATTGACAGAATTGAGCATAGTTATGAGTATATCTAGGCAATGATCATGTATATAGGCATCACGTCCGAGACAAGTAGATCGAAACGATTCTGCATCTACTACTATTACTCCACTCATCGACCGCTATCCAGCATGCATCTAGAGTATTAAGTTAAAAACAGAGTAACGCCGTAAGCAAGATGACATGATGTAGAGGGATAAATTCATGCAATATGATAAAAACCCCATCTTGTTATCCTCGATGGCAACAATACAATACGTGCCTTGCTGCCCCTTTTGTCACTGGGTAAGGACACCGCAAGATTGAACCCAAAGCCAAGCACTTCTCCCATTGCAAGAACTACCAATCTAGTTGGCCAAACCAAAAAGGATAATTCGAAGAGACTTGCAAAGATAACTCAATCATACATAAAAGAATTCAGAGAAGAATCAAATATTTTCCATAGATAATACTGGATCATAAACCCACAATTCATCAATCTCAACAAACACACTGCAAAAAGAAGATTACATCGAATAGATCTCCACGAGAGAGGGGGAGAACATTGTTTTGAGATCCAAAAAGAGAGAAGAAGCCATCTAGCTACTAGCTATGGACCCGAAGGTCTGAAGTAAACTACTCACACTTCATCGGAGGGGCTATGGTGTTGATGTAGAAGCCCTCCGTGGTGGATGCCCCCTCCGGCGGAGCTCCGGAACAGGCCCCAAGATGGGATCTCGTGGATACAGAAGGTTGCGGCGGTGGAATTAGGTTTTTGGCTCCTGTTCTGATTGTTCGGGGATACGTAGGTATATATAGGAGGAAGGAGTACATCGGTGGAGCTCCGAGGGGCCCACGAGGTAGGGGGGCACGCCTAGGGGGCGCCCTCCACCCTCGTGACCTCCTCGGGCACTACTTGGAGTAGGGTCCAAGTCTCCTGGATCACGTTCGGTTGGAAAATCACGATCCCGAAGGTTTCATTCCGTTTGGACTCCGTTTGATATTCTGTTTCTTCGAAATACTGAAAAAGGCAAAAAAACAGCAATTCTAGGCTGGGCCTCCGGTTAATAGGTTAGTCCCAAAAGTAATATAGAAGTGGAAAATAAAGCCCAATATAGTCCAAAACAGTAGATAAAGTAGCATGGAGCAATCAAAAATTATAGATACGTTGGAGACGTATCAACTGTTCAACCACTCGAAGACTTATCGGAATCTTTAGGATTCCTCCGCATTAACGAAGGACCGTTTCCCGGTCATGTACACACGCGCCCGTATTCGGATGCACGCGAAGGTACCAGGGGCTACATAGTAGACCCACCGTCAAACTCCTATGGCTAAGTGAAAGTGTTAAAGCTATATAGTCTGATTGCCTCGTTTGACGTGCGATCACCTCCTTAACGGACCAAGATGTTGGATCAAGTGTGATTATGCATATTTTTGCAAACACCCCCGCATTGAAGGCGTGGGGGCTGAAGCAAACAACTGCTAACTTTCAGATTACATTTATACATAAAACGGTCGCACAGGAGGCACCATAACACTTTCGGGCAAAAAGTATAAAAATAGCCTTCATCATTAAAATAGCATTGTTTTTACAATGAAAAGATTTGTCACTCGAACATGACATTTTTTGAGCACTGCGCCTCTATCAAGCGAGCACCTTCTGTTACCCGCTCCAAGTAGTGCTCGGCCGGATCCTGGCCTCCCGCCGGATTCTGGGTCGCAATGATGGTGGCCTCCATATCTATCCAATATGCTTTAACATGGGCAAGCGCCATCCGTGCACCCTCTATACACGTCGACCTCCTCATGGCATCGATCTGTGATACGGCACCGAGGAATTGTTGCACCAAACCAAAATAGCTATCCGGCTTAGGCCCCTTCGGCCAAAGATGGTCTATTACAGACCGCATTGCAAGACCAGACAGCCTATGAAGCTCAGCCACAGTAGCCATCTTCTCACTCAACGGCAATGGGCGCGCGGGAGCATTGAATTGCGACCAAAACAACTTCTCCACTTCTTTATCACCTTGATCCTCGAAAAACTTGGCCGCATCAGCCGTACTCTTCGCTAAGTCCGCATACGCGTCTGCAGGGCTCCAGCGTCGATCCAGGGGAGCATACTTCGGATCTAAAAACTTCATCCGCAATAAGTAGGGGTTTCCAGCCGCGATTTCTCTGGCCTGGTGAAGCTCCTCCCGCGCATCCCTGCTTTCGGACCGCGTCTCCTTGGCCGTATCAAGTGCCTTCTTGAGGTCAGCCAAGTTCACCTGATTCTCCTTCTCAAGGAGCTCATACCGGTTGGCCGCATTTTTCAGCTCCACAGCCATCTCAGCTATTTTGTCTTCGCTTCGGCGATGAGCAGCCTGTTCAGCTCTCAACTCTTCGGCCGCCTTTAGGGCAGCCGCATTGCTAGCCCGGGCTTGTTCCTTGGCCTGCACAAGTTCCTCCCTCAGGGCTTCCACGACAGCAACACCATCTGCAGTCCAAGCGCATCACATCAATATTATGCCCCTTTCAATTTTTCCTATAAACAATAAGGAAAGCAGAGCACATACCTTGTGACTCGTCCAGCCGTTCGTTCACAAGCGTGATGTCGGCATCAATAACTCCAATCTGCCTCCTCAGTTTGAAAACTTCAACGGACCAGTCAGCTGCCGGATCCTTAGACACCTGCGCATAAATACAACATGATCGTTACTTAAAAATGTGATCCTTCATTTGCCGCCTAGGGCTGGCAACCAGAGTCTCAGGGGCTACTATCCATATGGAGCACACCTAGCGCGTGCGTCACAGTCAAAAACTATGTATTTTCATTACATACCTCGAAGCCTCTAAGCAGGCTCGTAAAAGCTTCATTCAACCCGCTAGTGGCGGATGAAATCTTCTCAAGCACCGTGCTCATTAATGAACGGTGCTCCTCCGGGAGAGCAGCTCGCTCCAGAAGGCCCGTTAGTGTGTCCGGCCGGACACCGAACTGTGCCGGACCCTTCCTATCGCCCCCCGTGGGAGCCGAACGCTCCGGGCTCAGGGCAGCCGAAGTATTAGCTTCTGGCTTCGGCAAATCTGGACTCCTCCATGACGACACCTCAGGGTCGCCCGCCTCATGAGGCGGAGAGGTTTGTGGAGTCTCACTCTCCATCATCTCCGGAAGGAGATCCCTCGATGACGAACTCTGTCGAGAAGAGCTGCTAGCCGGATTGCAGAGAATGGATCCGGGTTATTGTTCTTGGAAAAGGAAGCAGTACCTTCGTATTTACGACTAACTTACAACTCGGTTGAGGGTTGGCCCGTCGACGGGCATGGCACGGTGAGGACGCCCTTCGGGGTAGGGCCCCCTGGTGAAGCTTTCTTCCCTTGTCTGGGCACTTCCGTCTCCAAGTCTTCGAAGGCGGCCCTCTTCTTCCTGCGAGGGGAGGAGGCCTTAGATTCCCCTCCCCAACTATCCTCCTTTGGGGAGGTAGCAATTCCCCCGGTTTGGATGCGCAATGTGTGAAGTTCTGCTTCTCTGTTCTTCCCTTCGTCTTTCCCTAAGGGCATTTTGCTTAGCACACGACCAAGCATCTTGGCTATGGTGGGACTAGGCGAGCCTTCGGGAAGTGGCGCCGGACACCTGATTCTCTCCGCCTTGCTAAGCCAATCCTGGCCACGGAGGATTTTCAGATTAATGATTATAATAAATATAAATGAGGTGTTCAGTTTCGGGGTTACTTACTTGGGTATATGGGCGATTGTAGCTCAGGCCCGCATCCTCGCTGGTGTCCAGACACTTTACTTGTGGTCCGAAGAATAATTTACACATCCCTTCGAGCGTCAGGCCGAAGAAGTGCAGAATAGTCCGCGGACCTTCCGGATTGAACTCCCACATCCGGAGAGGCCGGCGTTTGCACGGCAACATCCATCGGATTAGCATTACCTGAATTATGCTGACAAGGCTAATGTCCCGCTTAAGAAGCTCCTGGATACGGCTCTGCAGTGTTGGTACATCGCTAGTAGACCCCCAATCCCGTCCTACATCAGTCCATGACGCCAGCTGTGATGGAGGGCCCAAACGGAAGTCGGGGGCAGCCACCCACTTCGTGCCTCTAGGAGCCGTGACGTAAAACCACCTCCGCTGCCATAGATCGGACACCTCTGGGAAGGAACCCTCTGGCCATGGGGCGTCGGCGTTCTTGCTTATTACAGCGCCTCCGCACTCCGTGTGTCGCCCCTCGATCATCTTCGGCTTCATATTGAAGGTCTTGAGCCATAAGCCGAAGTGGGGAGTGACGTGGAGAAAAGCTTCGCACACAATGATGAACAAAGAGATATGGAGGATAGCGTCCGGAGCTAGAGCGTGAAAATCTAACCTGTAATAGAACATGAGCCCCCTCACAAATGGATCAAGGGTGAGGCCCAAGCCGCGGAGGAAGTGAGAAACAAACACGATGCTCTCATTGGGCTCGGGAGTAGGGATGACCTGCCCTGGAGCAGGAAGCCTGTGCTGGATGTCGGCAGTCAGATATCCGACCTCCCTAAGCTTCGCAATGTCCTCCTCTGTGACCGAGGAGTCCACCCACCGGCCTTGAAGGTTGGATCCGGACATAGTGGAGGATCCGGGTGTTTGAGCTTGGGTTCGGGTGTTAGAACTCGAGATGCGAAAAGGCGCAAGGGTGGTGGAAAAGAGGGATAGGCCTCAGCCCCTTTATAAAGGGGGTGAATATCAAGCGTCCTCAGCGTGACCGCTTGGGACTTATCTAAAAACATAGAGTCATACCAACAGTCGTCGTGGGGTTGCGCACGCACGTATCGATGGAAGATCCCGTGATAAGGGGAAACGATCTCTGCTTTGGCAGGGCGTGCCAATAAAACCGCCTCGCAACGCGTATCGAAGTGGGCTAAGAAAAACCAGTTCGTGTTGGGCCGGGCCATGATGCAGGGGCACGGCGTACAAAAATTGCCAGCGGATCAGATTTATGAAGTGCTATGCTCTCTACGGTGGTATGTGAAGATCATCTTGCAGATCCAGACACGGTTTAAGTGTTCAATAATTACTTTGGAGTATTCGGAAATGGAACCCGCCTTGCAATGCCGAAGACAAACTGCACGCCAGACTCATCATCATTGAAGCCTGGTTCAGGGGCTACCAAGGGAGTCCTGGATTAGGGGGTATCCGGACAGCCGGACTATATACTTTGTCCGGACTATTGGAGCGTGAAGATACAAGACTCAAGACTCCGTCCCATGTCCGGATGGGACTCTCCTTTGTGTGGAAGACAAGCTTGGCGATCTGGATATTATATTTCCTTCTTTGTAACCGACTCCGTGTAAACCCTAACCCTCTCCCTTGTCTATATAAACCGGAGAGTTTAGTCCTTAGAGACAGAATCATAATCATCATAGGCTAGCTTCTAGGGTTTAGCCTCTACGATCTCATGGTAGATCAACTCTTGTAACACCCATATCATCAATACCAATGAAGCAGGAAGTAGGGTTTTACCTCCATCGAAAGGGCCCGAGCCTAGGTAAAACATCGTGTCCCTTGCCTCCTGTTACCATCATCCTTAGACGTACAGATCAGGACCCCCTACCCGAGATCCGCCGGTTTTGACACCGACATATGTTCTTCATACCTGTAGTCCACAAAAAAGACAGCAAAGAAAAGTTAGATCTGTTTGTCCTTTGTCCACGCCAGTCTTAGCCTTTGCAATTTTCTTTTCATTGTTTGCATTATTCAATTTTCAATTGCATCCTCGTGTCGAGTTGCTGGTCTTAGTGTCTAGTTCATTTAGAAGTTTGAGTTTTGTTCACATTAGTTATGCCGCTGCTGCATCGTTATTCCTTCCGCTGTCCACCATCCCATCCATCAATTTCCACCACGTGCTACCCAGTGTTCATTGTCATAATCCTAGTTGAGATCGTTCACATCTTCGCTTGATCCAGTCTGCATCTTATCTAGTTTGTTTCGGAAAGAGTGAGAGAGAAAAAATGTGGGAAGAATGCTTGCCTCATATTGAATTTGCTTATAATCATTCGCTGCATTCTACTACTAAGATGTGCCCTTTTGAAATTGTGTATGGTTTCCTATCTCGTGCACCTATTGATTTGTTGCCTCTTCCATCTTCGGAAAAGGTTAATTTTGATGCTAAACAACATGCTGAATTGATCTTAAAAATGCATGAGTTAACTAAGGAGAACATTGAGCGTACGAATGTTAAATATAAACTTGCTGGAGATAAGGGTAGAAAACGTGTTGTGTTTTCACGTGGAGATCTTGTTTGGTTACATTTGCGTAAGGATAGATTTCCTGACATGCGCAAATCAAAGCTAATGCCACGTGCCGATGGTCCTTTTAAGGTGTCAGAGAAAATAAATGATAATGCATATAAACTTGAGCTGCCTGTAGATTTTGGGGTTAGTTCCACTTTTAACGTTGCATATTTTGAAGCCTTATTTGGCTCAGTAAGATGAGCTTCTGTCGAGGACGACTTCATTTCAAGAATGGGAGGGTGATAAGGACATCCATATCATTGTTACACCCACAACCCCTGCCGCTATACATACGGGACCAATTACTAGAGCTCGTGCACACCAACTGAATTACCATGTACTTTCGTTTCTTGGTGACAATTCTAATGTTCATGAGAATATGATGCTATCTAAATTGGATACATTTGTGTTGATTACTAATGAAGGGCCTAGCATGGACAAGAGGGATGAACACTGGAGCAGGATCAAGCATGGAGACGAAGGCGAGCGTGAAGGGATCCAGAATGGCGTATCTAGTGCATATTTGAGCACTTTGAAGCCTCTGTATTGACCTGCAAGGACATGGACTAAATATACAAGATGTCCCTTCATCACTTTCGTCCATAGCTTATTTTAGGTGTTGCTCCACCTTATTTTTGGGCCAGGCCCATGTAATTTCGAAATACTTAAGTATAGGCTGTTTTTAGAGTCCGTATGTGTGGGAAAAACAAAGTTAGGGTTGGTTTCAGACCCCTCCTACAAGGGGCCACGAAATTCCCCATTACTCCTCCATATATATAGCCCTTAGGGAGTCATTTAGACTTTGAGTTTTGTTTAGATTAAAAGTTTGCCATAGCTGCAACTTCGCATACTTCGTTTGTGTTCAATGACCAGACCAAGACGTCACAGAACCCCACTTGATCAGTAAAGCTTTCCTCTTTTATTCGCAATATCCAGATTGCAATTTCAGTTTCTTGCTTGTTCTTCGTTTGCTTGCAAGAAACATGCCTACGTGGTCAGGTTGATCATGCTCCGGCGTGGTCAGTAACCTCTCAGCGTTGGTTTAGCGATTGCTAAGGCACGACGTCCTCGCACGTTCGTAGTCGGATCGTCAAAGTCCACTCTACCAAAAACGATAACCACCATCTCATCGAAACATCGGGACACCTTCGCCTCTATCAGACAGTCGTACTTAGCTAGGCATGAGATTGTGTGTGTGTGTGTGTGTGCGCGTGTGAGATGGGGAGAGAATGAGTGGGATAGAGAGAGAGTTTTAGATGGGTCTATCTAGTGCAAGTGATATATGCATGTGTATGTGTGACCTAGGGAGATGGATAGTTCAAGAGAGAGAGAGAGAGAGGGAAGAGCCCCGAGATGGCGCAGTGGTGCGTGAGAGAGTTACAGACAATGAGCTAGGGAATCTGCGTGTGTATGATGAGTGCACCCTAGATATTTAGCTTGGACTAGATAATCATACATTGTGTGCGAGATAAACCTATGCATTGAGTGTGCACGCAAACTAGAAAGACCGATACATACGTACATACATACATACATACATACATACATACATATATATATATAGAGAGAGAGGGAGAGAGAGAGAGGGAGAGGGAGAGAGAGAGGTCGACAAGGTTTATGCTTGTATGCGCGCGATAGAAACGAAGATTGTTGACTAGAGAGAGAGAGAGAGAGAACAGGAGTCCGGGAGAGGGGGATGTCGCGTTTATGCGTCGACGACTGATATAAACCATGTTTCGTTATAAATTTGCATTCAAATCTTTGAATGGGAGAACATGGTGTTTGCAATCCACACATGAATGGAGATATGCGTATCAAACAAGTTCATTAATTTGAATTTCAGCATGTTCATGGAGTACTATAATACAACATGCTACTCAATTGAGGTGTTCAATTTTGGATTTAGTCCACAATTTTGCCGAGGTGAACGAGCTATTTCATTCAATCGAGTTATTTCATTTTGGGTTTGATTCCCATTTTTGAGTGGTCAACTATTTATCAAATAGTAAATCGGTAGCAACGAGCATGTAAAAACACATTAGTCTCAAGCAGCATCTCACCATCTAAAAAAGAAGTGGCAAGCTAATATTTCAAATTTTGATTCGAATCGACTTGGCAAGGTAAACGTGGATGCTCGTTCTCCCAAATTTTGAACGAACTGCTAAACACCCTCTGCTCGGTAGAATTCGCCCGAGCAAATAAAAGGGAGACGCAAAATTACCGGCCTATGTGGGACACACATCAATTGACCCGTTGTACATCAAGGGTAAGTTTGTAACTTCATCCAAGCACGCCCTCTCCTCGGTCAAAATGACAGGTGCCGAATAATTCATAAACCATGGGTGGCAAAACACCCTCTCCTCAACCGAAATGTCAGGCACCGAATAATTCATAAACTATGGGCGGCAAAACACCCTCTCCTCGGCCGAAATCGCTCGTGCCCACTATCTCAAAACACGCCCTCCTCGCTCGAAGTCGCTCGCGCTCACTATTTTAAAACACACCCTCCTCGCCCAAAATCGTTGGCGCCCACTACTTGGGAGAAGCAAAGTTACCCTACTATCCCCGACCCTCAAGACATAGACCCAAGCCCGGAAGCCAAAAGGTAGGGGTAGGACTGTAACTTCCCCCGCATTTCAGACAAATGCGTCTGTAAGACATGGTTCACCCTCCCAATTCCGCATTCATACACCATGGACGTCAAATCACCTTCTCCCCAGCCGCGAAACCTCGCCCCCTCCTCCATGGCGCCCCCACCGCACCAAATTCACCGCCGCCCCTCCTCCCCAATGACAGGGCCGATGCCCATTTGCCTCGTGCACTGTGTCGTGTGCCTCTTACTCCGTGCTGAGATGACTCTAGGTTGAGTGTGTTTTGACCATCCACAATACAGCCCCTCACACAAACATCAAGTCAGAAAGCCGCCGACGAAAACCCTAGAAGGTTTTTGAGGTCGCCCTGAAAGTCGCGTGTAAGAAACCCTATCGTCACACAAGGGATAGACGAAATAAGCATATGCCCCTTTTTTCTCTTTATTTCTGTTCTCAATCCTCAAAGCTTCCTCTCATAAATAAAGAGTTCATGGACCCAAGTTCTTTAATTAATTAAAAAGGAAGAAAGAGAGAGGTATGATGTTAATTAAGTAATAAAATAGAAAGGAGAAATGTTGTAATCACCCGACGGATCGCAGCTCCAGCGTCCGCTATCTTCCCTGCACGACACGTGCCCATGGGCCACCACCACTTGTTTTGCAACTAGCTCATTGTTGCAATTTTACCAGCGCAACAATAGGTCTATTGCAGACTGACGAAGACAAATGCGAGGCAATGACATCTAGATCCTCGTAACATCAAACCAAAGACGCGCGTCGCCTGAAGCTTCGGCACCAGTGCCAGCAACCGCCCACCTCGCAGGAGAGGAGGATGGAGGCGAGGTTGCAGCCGGGGTCGGGCGTGCTAGCTGGCTTTGCCAGCTGCCTCCACGACGATCATCGACCACACGTAATGCTCTCACCTCGTCGAAGAGGAGGATGGCGACGAGGTTGCAGGAGAGAAGGCGAGCCGACTTGGCAGGAGCTCCGACGCTCGCGGGCGATGGTGCGATGGCAGGGATGATGATTCTTTTTCTTGCAACATCCTCCATGTTGCAAGAAAGGTTTCTGCAACACCATTGATGTTGCAAAAATCTTTTCCATAACCCCTATATAAAGTTGAAGACAAAAATAAAATCGGCAACATTAACTCTGTTGCAAATAAAAACTGCAAATATACCTATATTGCAAAAGTTCCTTAACATAAACTCTGTTGCAAATGTTCGAAAGCATGGTCCGTAGTACAAAGTTGACAGCTGAATGTGGCAATTATCTCAGATTAAATTCTTTTTTTATCAGATCTCAGATTAAATTCAATGGCTCGTGAGGCGACTGATCTTTTAACCGGCGATGCGCAGCGTTGCCCATAAAGAAAAGTGAGAAAAACAACCAAACCAAACCAACCATCGTCAATTCATCATCCCGCAAGGCGGGGAAGAAACTGGAAAGAAATATTTGCACGTTAGCCCCTAGCGAATAAAGATCACGGGGTGACGGAAAGCCCCCTCGCCGCGTTGGGATCCGTCGCCATGGGGACGGCGACGATGGCCACGGCGTTGGGCGCGGCCATGTTGCTCTACTTCGTGCTGAGCCGGAGGCTGGCGAATCATGAGGAGGCCGCCGGTAGCTCCGGCGGGGGCGGAGGAGGGAAAAGGCGGAGGGGACGCGCGGCGCGGCAGCCATCGCAGCCGCCTGCGACATGGATGGAGGCGGTGGGTACACTCGCCGAGACGCTGCGATTCACCTACTCGGAGACGCTCGGGAAGTGGCCCATCGGGGACCTTGCCTTCGGGATCAAGTACCTCATGCGCCGCCAGGTCAGACAGCCCTCCTCGCTAACCAGCCACCGGCTTGCTTGCTCCGGTCCCAATAGGAATGCCGCGGCTAAGTTTTTTTAATGCGACCGCGAGCTTGTGTTTTGGATCTGTAATAAGGTTTCCTTTCGCTCGAATTGCATCTCCAACGTTGCGTGCTGCGTTGTTGGTAAGATTTTGATTTGGATAGAGGCTTCTAGCGATTGATCAGTGGCAGATTTGCCCCTTCGACTCCAAAGCAATTTATCCGTAGTAGAGACTTGGGTGATTTCTATGCTGATTGCTTTGCACTCGCAATAAAAATCACAACTTTGGAGATTTGGAGACGGTGGGTTCTCTTTGTATCGTGCCATAGTGGTGATGACTTGGTATAGTGTAATGCACTCTAGGACTGTATTAAGACGGTGTAAATGGTTCTGTTTTGCTGGTGAGTACTCCCTCTGTCCGGAAATACTCGTCGGAGGACTGGATATATCTAGATGTATTTTAGTTCTAGATACATTCATTTTTATGCATTTCTTCGACAAGTATTTCCGGACGGAGGGAGTACTTTTCTCTGCCAAGTCCAAGCATCCGATCATTATTCTTGCGCTCTATCAAGCCAGGGGTGGAGCCAGGATTCAAACATGAAGGGGGCGAAGATGATAAAGATCCTGCAAAAGATATTTTGTTGTTGAAAAGAAGGATGAACCCCATGACAAAATATCAATGCATAACCCTTTCATCCTTAAGCATATTTTTTTGTTTGTAAAAATACACATCTAATCAGAAAAGTAATATGTTCTCTTATATGCACTAGTAATTGTGCATGTCAAACACACATGTCAACCAAATTAAGCACACCAACAAAAATGCAACTTTTAAAAATTTGCATGCAATGTGATAATGCACAATTTGTTTAGCCTACCAACATGTGGTGTCTCTTACAAGAACGGATTTTGCATCATGTGCACTGTCGGTTACTACTCCCTCCGTCCGGAAATAATTGTCGTAAAAATGCATAAAAATGGATGTATCTAGAACTAAAATACATCTAGATACATCCATTTCTCCGACAAGTATTTCGGGACCGAGGGAGTACATAACTAGATTTGGCTAGGGCTACATTGATTCAATGGTGTCTTGTAGGATTATTGGTGGATGTAGATCCATAGATTTTCTTTTGTATGAAGCTCGTTTGGTATATTTTCTAAGGATTTTCTAAGGAGCCATGTAACTCCGCCTATGTTGTCTCAACATAGCCGGTCCCAAGCCCGGGTAAAGGAGGAGGGTTGTGATAGGCTTGGCGAGCCAACGTAAAAACTCAGCCACTCTTATGGAGATGAAACCCAAAAGATTTTCGTTGGGGCGTAACCCTCTCAGCGACGCGCCACATCGGAACCCGGGTGTGGTGGAAAATGGGCAAGGGCCGGGCCGTCACCCCCCAAGTGGCGCGCCGTATCTTGATCCGGATACGGTGGCAAGTGAGCGAGGATCGGGTCGTCGCATCCTTAGTGGCGCGCTACATCGGCGCCCGGATGTAGTGGAAAATGAGCAAGGGTCTTCGCATTTGACTCGACGAGTGCGAAGGGTAAGGAAGCTAGCCGAGCCTAGGAGGATTCGCTTAGGTAGCTGGAACGTAGGGTCTCTGACAGGGAAGCTTCGGGAGCTAGTTGATGCAGCAGTGAGGAGAGGTGTTGATATCCTTTGCGTCCAAGAAACCAAATGGAGAGGACAGAAGGCGAAGGAGGTGGAGGATACCGGCTTCAAGCTGTGGTACACGGGGACGGCTGCAAACAGAAATGGCGTAGGCATCTTGATCAACAAGAGCCTCAAGTATGGAGTGGTAGACGTCAGGAGACGTGGGGACCGGATTATCCTGGTCAAGCTGGTAGCTGAGGACTTGGTTCTCAATGTTATCAGCGCATATGCCCCGCAAGTAGGCCACAATGAGAACACCAAGAGGGAGTTCTGGGAAGGCTTGGAAGACATGGTTAGGAGTGTACCGATTGGTGAGAAGCTCTTCATAGGAGGAGACCTCAATGGCCACGTGGGTACATCTAACACAGGTTTTGAAGGGGCGCATGGGGGCTTTGGCTATGGCATCAGGAATCAAGAAGGAGAAGATGTCTTAAGCTTTGCTCTAGCCTACAACATGATTGTAGCTAACACCCTCTTTAGAAAGAGAGAATCACATCTGGTGACTTTTAGTAGTGGCCAACACTCTAGCCAGATTGATTTCATCCTCTCGAGAAGAGAAGATAGGCGTGCGTGCCTAGACTGTAAGGTGATACCTGGGGAGAGTGTTGTACCCCAGCATAAGCTGGTGGTTGCTGACTTCCGCTTTCGGATTCGTGTCCAGCGGGATAAGCGTGCCAAGGTCGCTAGAACGAAGTGGTGGAAGCTCAAGGGGGAGGTAGCTCAGGTGTTCAAGGAGAGGGTATTTAAGGAGGGCCCTTGGGAGGAAGGAGGGGATGCGGACAATGTGTGGATGAAGATGGCGACTTGCATTCGTAAGGTGGCCTCGGAGGAGTTTGGAGTGTCCAGGGGAAGGAGAAGCGAAGATAAGGATACCTGGTGGTGGAATGATGATGTCCAGAAGGCGCTTAAAGAGAAGAAAGATTGCTTCAGACGCCTATACCTGGATAGGAGTGCAGACAACATAGAGAAGTACAAGATGGCGAAGAAGGCCGCAAAGCGAGCTGTTGGTGAAGCAAGGGGTCGGGCATATGAGGACCTCTACCAACGGTTAGGCACGAAGGAAGGTGAAAGGGACATCTATAAGATGGCTAAGATCCGGGAGAGGAAGACGAGGGATATTGGCCAAGTCAAATGCATCAAGGACGGAGCAGGCCAACTCTTGGTGAAGGACGAAGAGATTAAGCATAGATGGCGGGAGTACTTCGACAAGCTGTTCAATGGGGAGAATGAGAGTTCTACCATTGAACTGAATGACTCCTTTGATGAGACCAGCATGCGTTTTGTGCGGCGCATCCAGGAGTCTGAGGTGAAGGAGGCTTTAAAAAGGATGAAAGGAGGCAAGGCGATGGGCCCTGATTGTATCCCCATTGAGGTGTGGAAAGGTCTCGGGGACATAGCGATAGTATGGCTAACCAAGCTTTTCAACCTCATTTTTCGGGCAAACAAGATGCCAGAAGAATGGAGACGGAGTATATTAGTACCAATCTTCAAGAACAAGGGGGATGTTCAGAGTTGTACTAATTACCGTGGAATTAAGCTGATGAGCCATACAATGAAGCTATGGGAGAGAGTCATTGAGCACCGCTTAAGAAGAATGACAAGCGTGACCAAAAATCAGTTTGGTTTCATGCCTGGGAGGTCGACCATGGAAGCCATTTTCTTGGTACGACAACTTATGGAGAGATATAGGGAGCATAAGAAGGACTTGCATATGGTGTTCATTGACTTGGAGAAGGCCTATGATAAGATACCGCGGAATGTCATGTGGTGGGCCTTGGAGAAACACAAAGTCCCAGCAAAGTACATTACCCTCATCAAGGACATGTACAATAATGTTGTGACAAGTGTTCGAACAAGTGATGTCGACACCGATGACTTCCCGATTAAGATAGGACTGCATCAGGGGTCAGCTTTGAGCCCTTATCTTTTTGCATTGGTGATGGATGAGGTCACAAGGGGTATACAAGGAGATATCCCATGGTGTATGCTCTTTGCGGATGATGTGGTGCTAGTTGACGATAGTCGGACGGGGGTAAATAGGAAGTTAGAGTTATGGAGACAAACCTTGGAATCGAAAGGGTTTAGGCTTAGTAGAACTAAAACCGAGTACATGATGTGCGGTTTCAGTACTACTAGCTGTGAGGAGGAGGAGGTTAGCCTTGATGGCCAGGTGGTACCTCGGAAGGACACCTTTCGGTATTTGGGGTCAATGTTGCAGGAGGATGGGGGTATTGATGAAGATGTGAACCATCGAATCAAAGCCGGATGGATGAAGTGGCGCCAAGCTTCTGGCATTCTCTGTGACAAGAGAGTGCCACAAAAGCTAAAAGGCAAGTTCTACAGGACGGCGGTTCGACCCGCAATGTTGTATGGCGCGGAGTGTTGGCCGACTAAAAGGCGACATGTTCAACAGTTAGGTGTGGCGGAGATGCGTATGTTGAGATGGATGTGTGGCCACACGAGGAAGGATCGAGTCCGGAATGATGATATACGAGATAGAGTTGGGGTAGCACCAATTGAGGAGAAGCTTGTCCAACATCGTTTGAGATGGTTTGGGCATATTCAGCGCAGGCCTCCAGAAGCTCCAGTGCATAGCGGACGGCTAAAGCGTGCGGAGAATGTCAAGAGAGGGCGGGGTCGACCGATTTTGACATGGGAGGAGTCCGTTAAGAGAGACCTGAAGGATTGGAGTATCGACAAAGAGCTAGCTATGGACAGGGGTGCGTGGAAGCTTGCTATCCATGTGCCAGAGCCATGAGTTGGTTGCGAGATCTTATGGGTTTCACCTCTAGCCTACCCCAACTTGTTTGGGACTAAAGGCTTTGTTGTTGTTGTTGTTGTTGTTGTTTCTAAGGAGCCATGTCATCAAGAGCTAGCATGATTAACTACTCACATAATAGGGCTGGCTATAAGGTTAGATATTGGCTCTTGCATGAGCGCCCACTCCTTCCCTTTTTCCTTATCTCTCCTCCACATAAGCAAAAGTGTCATGTAAGCGGGCTTATAGCCCACTATTATAGTTGCTCTAAAAGGTACAAGGATGTGTATCAGGGTCCATTGTATTGTGACCGACTGGAACCTTATTGGTTGCATTATTTGGTTCCTCTGTCTCATTGAGAGACAGGAGTGCCACATGCCGCTCTACCAAGTCAACAATATTCTCCCTGCAAAAAAAAGTCAACAATATTCATAAAATCATGAGGGGAAGTACTGACATCATCTGTAAAACCCATTATGCTACCAAAACCAAATTGCACATCAGAAAAACTTTATGAGAAGTAGAAGTCCAGAACATCCCAAACTTGTAGTTCACTTGTAGTATTGTAGCCCTCGTCATCCCTAACTTTCTGAGAAATAGAAGTCTTGAATCAGCTAAAGGAACCCAATGCTTTTGTCCATTGCTGCAAGGACAGAACTAGGAAAAATGATCAGCAACAGGGTTGGGATTAGGGTCATCTGGGTCCATTGTACGTAGCAACAAGTTCATAATGCGGTAAGAAATGATGGTTAAGTGGTCAGATGATGATTAAGGCTTGATGAGTTTTTTCTTCTAACATTATTAAAGGGTATATCAAAGAAAACCTTCATCCTGTGTCCAAGATGTCAACAATATTGCAGCTCTAAATCAGCAACATTCAGGTGCACTCTGATTTGCATTTGGCTAAATGTTTACCCCATAGTACTTTAATGTGCCATTTTTTTCTTTGAACTCTCAGAGCATCGACAGGAGGAAAAGCTTCACTAGTAGTATTTTGTTCAGGCAGATAGCCTTCCAACTTTCCAAGCTTCTTACTCTGGATTAATTACGGAACATACAGAAGTTGAGCGATGTAGCTGGTCTACCAGCATTAAAAAATTAAGCTTTCTATGAAGTCAGGGCTGTTAAGCTTATTCTCTAAAAATTACCTTCGCAAAACTATTACACACAATAGAATTTTACACAGTACAATGGTGTCTAATTTCAAGCATATCGAAGTACATTTACAGAGTTTCTTTTAGGGAATATAATGACACAGTTGTTTGGTTGCAAGCGTGAGAGGCAAAAGAAAAATAATAATTGAGTTACAATGCACATAATCTCTCACCTGAGCAGCCACCACCGAGAGGCCTACCCATTCAGATCTCAAAATTTGATGGATTCGCAAACTGCTTGAATTCATCAAATTTCCTAGCTGGATCATCTGGGAAATCCTGAAGGTCCGACAATTATCAAACCATCACAAGTCAAATAGCAGATAAATGGGAAATTAAGAAAGTATAGCAACTGAAGTGCTCTATACCTCATCACAATTGCTATTCAGAAGTACATCAGCAGTGATTGCAGCTTCTGGTATAGCAAGAAAAATACGACAATCATATGCTTATTTCAAGTAAAGACAAAATAGTCCTTATCACCAGGTTACAATACATCTAAGGTCATAGAGTTCGAAGAATATAACTGGGACTTGGTGGATTCAGTAAACTATTATTAGGAGCTAACAATTCTGTTTCAAAACTTACTACAATTTCCTTTCTTAAAATATCGTTCATATTTAAACTGGACATATCTAGAAAATGAAAGCTTTGGCTTTCTTGTAATAACATGAAAGGCTTTGAGGAATTATGATAAACCAGTAGCAGCTAGCTGCCATGTTGCAACTCCGTAATTAGATGCTTTCAATTAATACACAAGACAAGTAGGGACCGCTCACAGTTTTGGCGGCAATATGAGCAGAGCAAATCAGCAAGCACATAATGATTCCCAGGCGGAGAAGAGTGTAGATAAACCTGCATAACAATTGTTCTTATAACCAAAACAGCCATCCCATACTACATATATGCAAGAAACTTAAAAAATTCATAGAATCCTCATGGCATGGCAAGGACATGGATTCCTAATTTGTCAGATTCAATATCGAAATATGGTATAAATCATTTGGTGCATACTACCATTGACGTTTTAACAGAAGCAAGAGAAAGAATCAATCTGTACAGAGATGTTTAGGTTGAATATATGTTTATATGAATCGATCTTTCTTTGTCCTTCATGAGCTACGTGCACCAGGCTGCCCTTTTAATCTTTCTTTATCCTTCATGAGTGCTCTAGCTATAAAATCGTACAAATTCACCAGGAATTTAGAAGGCAAAATATATATGAGAAAGGGAACAGAATAATCATAATCATAACATCATATATAGGTATAAACTGAGACTGAGTGCATTCCGTAACCTGGGACAAAAGTTTGGCGGGATGCTGGCGTGCAGCCACCCAGAGGCGGTGAGCGTCTCAGGGCGCCGGCTGGAGCGGCTGATGAGGAACAATAAATAAAAAATAAAAACAGAAGTAAATCCATTTGACTACTTCTAGATACTTCTACCCCAGTATAGTATTTGCTTGTTTTCTTAGCTTTAGCTACTGTTTTCTAGAGTCTTCTAGCTATGAGTGGAATATTGTATCTTAAGTAATGTTTTCTAGAGTGTTCTAGCTATAAGTTGAAGTTAGATGTGAATGCCTATAAAGAGAGATCCTCACCTCTAGTTTGTGACCAGACTGTACCCCCACTACCTATAATAGAACTTGGTGTTCTTATTTGAGATCTTGGAGTATATCTTCTGCTCTAAGAGTTTTGGGTTGAACTCCTGCTGCCATATTGGCCTACACTCGCCTCTAGAGTGATATCTAGCGCAACACGTTGAAGTAGTTCCTTCAACACTTGTGCTGTACACTTTGTAGCAGCAAGGCGGACTTGTTCCTCGACAACCTTGTGCTGCTTCAGCGGCAGAGCCGCAGATGCCACAAAGGTGGCGGGAGCAGTCGTGGCAGGACGCCAGCGGGCATGACTGAGGCCTCGAGTCCGTTGGGGTACAGGCAGGAGCGGAAGAGGAGTAGAAGGCGGCTGTACCCCGGTGGTTGCAGGCGGGCACAACAGGGGCCGCGAGCACGACGAGGCGCCGGTGGGCACGAGTGCATGCGGCTCGTGTGAGTTGTTGGGAGGAGGCGTTTGGGGATCCCATGCCTGTTTTCAAAATTTCCTAATTATGGTGGTGTTTCCTAATTAGGTGTTATGACTGATTGATACATCACCTCATCACCACATCATTGGAAGGATCTGGGTTGTTATTTTTGGTGGATGGATGGACAAGATTTATTGGATTCACTAAACTCGCGCTTTTAATAGTAGTAAAGACTATACTCGATGAACAAAATTAATCCATCTAGTTTGGCACAATTAATCATCGTTGGAGTACTAATTAACCAGACTATAGTAGATTTTAATTCATCAAAAGAAGTACTAGCCACTAGTGTCAAGATGTGTAAGACTTACCTTTTATCTAGTGTTTGGTCAAGACACATCAGGATCAGTAGATCAGAGAAAAGTGGCCTGGGGCTAGTACCATAGCATGACGGTGCTGAGCAATTGTCCATGTCTCCTTGGTCCTCTCGCCTTGCGAAGAGTCGATTGATCCTGCTATGGTTTTGCCATGGACAAACGAGGGGGAGGGAATAAAATCGATTGGTCTACGATCTGAGCTTCTGAGCAACGTGCGGCGCTAGTCATTGTAAGCAACTAAACTGAAAACCAAAAGAGCCAACCTTGACCTCGATCCTTCCACGACAGCGTAAATCACATGGGCTTTCTTGGTTGGGCTTCGATGCATACGGGTCAGGTCCTTAGCTACAGATTAGATACTTGAAGTTAATAATAGTGCTTAGTGAGTAAATGATTGCACAACATTGTAAGAAATAAAAGATTTCATATGAATAGTTTTCTGAAGATAAGATGGGTTTCCTTTCTTGAGAATACTCGCAAAATGGTTATGGTAACCTTTCATTTGAGGGATGTGAAGCAGTTGTGCTATTCACGTAACTCAAGTACTCAATAAATTAAGTTTGAACTTATGGTACTATTCTATTTCATGCACAGGCACTTTCTCTCGGTTACTCTCGAGTGCAATTTTATCTGGTAGATCGTACATGCCTTTGTAGTGTGTACAACAAATGGTTCATTGTAATCTTGGCGTTACTTTTCAGGGCAATCTACATGTCGCCGGTGTATATGCTGGAAGCAATTGCATTGAACTTAAAGGACCTGAAGTCATGGAAGAGTTGATTGTTCTACGACGGCTAATTGATTTATGCTTTCTTTTCTCTAAGAAATCATTCCCAGTTTTCCTAGAATTGGCTGGATTTTCACAAGTGGATGTTCTCATTGAGGAACCTAAGGCGGGGGTGAGTAAGTGCTGGTAGCATTTTATTGTTCTGTCCATTAATTAGGGGCATAGGGAGTAGTGGTTATGGGAACATAATTTCTTCCTTATTTTCTCCAATCTGACTTAACTCCTACTCCTACAGATTTTAAAGCCAGCTCATACAATTCTCCGTGATGAGTGCACAAAATCCTTTCTTGTTTTGATACGAGGCACTCATAGCATGAAAGACACACTAACTGCTGTTACTGGTGCTGTAGTACCATTTCACCACTCAGTATTAGATGAGGGTGGTATCAGCAAGTTAGTCTTAGGGTATGCACACTGTGGGATGGTTGCAGCAGCACGCTGGATTGCAAGAGGTATAACACCATGCCTCCTTCAAGCCATCACTCAGTGCCCAGAGTACCAAATAAAGGTGGACACTTCTTACTTTTGGTTATGGTTTCAGATCTTTTTCATAATTAGTTTGATCTTACCTGGGAATGTTGTTTGCTCTTAAGATTAGTTCTCGTCATGATATTTTTTCTTACTTCTATAACAAACAAGTCAATTTACCGTGGGTCTGTATGCTGGCAACAAAAGACTCCAAAATCAAAATACTGTCATACATAATTCCATATCCATATTACCATGCAAATCAACATGAATCTGGCGATCCCAGGCCTCTGTTTTGTGTATAAGATGGCTACACATTTTGGCACTAGTAAAGAGTAGCAAAGCTCTAATCTTACGTGCCTGGTTGTATTATTATTTTAGTAAGAACAGTAGGGAACATCCATGTTCGAATATATCAATTAAGAAATTAATTTACATAAAAGTGGCAAAGCTCAGTAGCCTAAGCATCTCAAAATAAACTGAAAAGTGAATGTAATAAAACCCAACCCTGCTACCCAAAAAGAAAATTACAAAGCAAATTTGAATTTGCGCTATGTTAAGGTACCTTGACAAGCCAATCATCTCTCCATCAACTTATCCAACTTCTAACCATCAACCAGTTGTTCGGGAACTGCACACATTAAAAAATTCTGTTTGGAATTAATATACAGATTCCCCAAAGAAAAAATTGTTAGCGCCATCATGTTTTATACCTAATTCAAGCATATCAAAAACTTCGTGGTCCAACTTATCTAAATCAAGTTTCAGCTGCCCTCACTCTGTTCATGCCCAAGAAAAGATTCATCTATCTACTTTATCACATTATAAATTGTGTTGTGGGAAAATAAAATGATTACACCGGGGTTCTTCCCTAGCCTTGAGCTTTCAGATAGAGCCTCAGTGTTGGGGATGCCGACGCCGGCGAGGAGATGCTGCAGCGGGGAGCAGAGAGCAGGGTGCTTGCGCGACGCCACCGGGTTGTCTGGAGGGAACGGTCGTTGCTGGACTTGGTGCAATCAGATGAGGCAGATG